>NW_027316167.1:41456833-41511833 GCF_026437365.1 Eucyclogobius newberryi
GCATGTTTGGTACCCCGTCGCCCCTGGCAAGTACAGTGAACTAGCCCATGCCGAAGGCATGGATCATGCATACTTACTCCTGCTATGACAGAAAAAGTCAACAATGAGTGAATGGGCGTAGCCCATTCACTCATTGTTGACAACAGCAGCGCGAAGCGCTGCATTCCTCCAAAAACCCTCCTGGCATCGTCCCGTACGCGAGAGTCCATGCCGCAGGCATGGGCCATGCTTGTATCTGCTCAAATCAATGGAAGTCTATGGGGAGTGGGCGGGGCATCCCGACGGAATAGGGAGTGACGAGCGCGTAAGCGCTCGTAATGATGATTCCACCCCATGGCGGCATCGGGAAGGCTTAGAGCTTTCAAACGATGTATAATTTGTTGTTATAGTGGAAACGGCTATATTGTTTTTGCTAAAAATATTATTATTAGGCCCGAGCGCCACAAGCTGGCGAGAGGCCTATTAATCTCGTAAGGCCGTGCAAAGCACGGCTGCGAAAGTGCGCACATAGTGCGCACGAAATCGAGCGCGAAGCGCTCGCCCACTTCCAAACACTCACTAACGCACTCTTCCACTCATGCACGCCTCGTGCATACTAATTAGTAGTAGTAAAATGGAACATTACCGTTGTAAACGAGCGAAGCCCGTGCAAAAGTGCGCACTAAACGAGCACTTTACATTGAAACATATAAAGCACTCATTTGCGCTAAGTACCTCACGAATACGTTCCCCATCTCTTGCATGTTCCGTGCATATAAGCATGTAATGCAAAAATTGAACATTATTACTGTTTAGAGGGCCAAAAACACAAAGTGGGCGGAGCCCACTCAAAATTAACGAAAGTACCCGTCAGTGACCAGGGACCCACACCATGAGGTAGGAAAGCGCGAGCGCTTTCCGAAAATGTATAGTTTATGATATTTGAAAAATGGGAAACATTGTTTTCGCATCGGAATATTATTCTTTCTTCTTCTTCTTCTTCTCGGGACCAACCCCCCTATTTTTCACCCAGTGAACATTGACGAAAAGTCACAAACATGTTCACACTTCTAAAAATCGTGCCTCTCTACATTCTGGCTATTTCCCTTTTCTAAAATAACAAAAAATTGTACCAAAAATGCATTGAGAGATGGGAAATGACCCAAAAAAAATCTGATCGTAGAATCATGAAATTTGGCGCCGAGGTAGATGGTGACAAGAGAAGTAAAAAATATTATTACGGCAACGCCGTCCGCCCAACCAAATGTCGGCCATATTGCTTCAAAAATGGCTAAACATGACTTCGGAGTTTTTCCAAACGTCGTACTTTTACGAACTCCTCCCAGGGCGTTGGCCCTAAAAAGCTGAAATTTGGTGAAAATGCTACTGAGGAGTGGGACATCAAAAGTTATCCAAATTACATTGATACCTCTCACGGTCTCTGTGCGGCGAAGCCGCAAACTGTAGCTAGAATTTCAGAAATCTCCCATATTTAAAATTTCTGCCTTTTGCGCAGATAAAGTCCGAATTGCGTCAAATTAGAATCAGTTGTTAAACTCTTTGCCCTAAACATACTTGAAGTGAAATAAATTCATTTGGCGCCACAGCGCCCCCTACAGATTTTATATGGAGGTTAAATGTTTAGTTTTCCGAAATTATATGAAATTTGACACACAACTCAATTTTGGCATCCCCATCAAAAAAGTCAATGAGACCCATGTCATAATTGTTATGGCGTTGCCGTAACGATGACCGAAACCTTTCATGTTATTCCAATGGGGAAATCGCCAGAACATGTTTACACTTTAGACTTTCACAAACTCCTCCCAGGGCGTTAGACATATTAACCTGAAATTTGGTGAGACTCATCTTCAGGACCATCAAAAGTTATCCACATTTTCATTCAAAGAGTCACGGTGTCTGTGCGGCGAAGCCGCACATTTTGCCAAGAATTCAAAATAAAATAGCTTTTTGATGGTAAAACAAAGGGGAGAAGATGTGACAGCGTCACAGATTCAGCAGTAGGCGTAATAAAAGGACAATTGGGGCGCGTTAGCGCCCCCTCCTCTTGCGGCGTGGCGGCGGTGTGGCGGCGGCGTGGCGAGGGCCGATCATTGCCGCTTGCGGCTATATTTAGGCCCGAGCCCCAGCAGGGGGAGGGCCTATTGCTCCCGCAACGCTGCCGAAGGCAGCGTTGCAACTGTCTGACCAAACATGCGGGCGCAGCCCGCATGTTTGGTACCCCGTCGCCCCTGGCAAGTACAGTGAACTAGCCCATGCCGAAGGCATGGATCATGCATACTTACTCCTGCTATGACAGAAATAGTCAACAATTAGTGAATGGGCGTAGCCCATTCACTAATTGTTGACAACAGCAGCGCGAAGCGCTGCATTCCTCCAAAAACCCTCCTGGCATCGTCCCGTATGCGAGAATCCATGCCGCAGGCATGGGCCATGCTTGTATCTGCTCAAATCAATGGAAGTCTATGGGGAGTGGGCGGGGCATCCCGACGGAATAGGGAGTGACGAGCGCGTAAGCGCTCGTAATGATGATTCCACCCCATGGCGGCATCGGGAAGGCTTAGAGCTTTCAAACGATGTATCATTTGTTGTTATAGTAAAAACGGCTATATTGTTTTTGCTAAAAATATTATTATTATTATTATTATTAGGCCCGAGCCCCAGCAGGGGGAGGGCCTATTGCTCCCGCAACGCTGCCGAAGGCAGCGTTGCAACTGTCTGACCAAACATGCGGGCGCAGCCCGCATGTTTGGTACCCCGTCGCCCCTGGCAAGTACAGTGAACTAGCCCATGCCGAAGGCATGGATCATGCATACTTACTCCTGCTATGACAGAAATAGTCAACAATTAGTGAATGGGCATAGCCCATTCACTAATTGTTGACAACAGCAGCGCGAAAAA
This sequence comes from Eucyclogobius newberryi, assembly GCF_026437365.1. NCBI lineage: Eukaryota > Metazoa > Chordata > Actinopteri > Gobiiformes > Gobiidae > Eucyclogobius > Eucyclogobius newberryi. Next base: position 41,459,735 of record NW_027316167.1, read on the forward strand.
CCCTCCTGGCATCGTCCCGTACGCGAGAATCCATGCCGCAGGCATGGGCCATGCTTGTATCTGCTCAAATCAATGGAAGTCTATGGGGAGTGGGCGGGGCATCCCGACGGAATAGGGAGTGACGAGCGCGTAAGCGCTCGTAATGATGATTCCACCCCATGGCGGCATCGGGAAGGCTTAGAGCTTTCAAACGATGTATCATTTGTTGTTATAGTAAAAACGGCTATATTGTTTTTGCTAAAAATATTATTATTATTATTATTATTATTACTATTTTTCTTGTTCTTCTTCAGCGCTTTGATCTCTAATTTGACCCCCTGAACATGCTCAAAAACTCACCAAACTTTGCCCAAAATTCAGAATCGGCGAAAAATTTTATTTTTTCTGGGCCATTTTTTTTTTCGTAAAAAAATGGCGCGACAGCGCCACCGACAAAAGTCAAAATACATTGCGCCTATGGGAGACGCCCCGAGGTCAACTTTGGCGTAAAGCTACGAAATTCGGGACACGCATTCCTCTCGTGAGGATAAACAAAAAAAATCATTGTGGCCACGCCCCCAAACTTACCCTATGGCCGCCATCTTCCTTTGAAAATGAAAACAAGCTGAGTTAGCCATTTTGTTTACGTCAAACTTTGACGAACTCCTCCTAGGGCGTTTTGCCCACCGACTTCAAAATCGGCGTACGTCCTCTGGACAAGTGGGGCATCTAAAGTTATTCAATTTTTTGAGATACCTTTTACGGTCTGTGTGCGGCGCAGCCGCAAAGTTGGACAACTTATTTTGGAATATTGCAGGTCTAAAAATTGCTCCCATTTGATCAAAACCAGTCCGATTAGGACCAAATTTGAATCAGTTGTTAAACTTTCTAGTTTGGACCAGTTTAGGCTGACAAAATTGAAATGGCAGTGATAGCGCCCCCTACAGAGTGACCTTTAAATTAACATTGAAGGTCAAAAATTAGTTTTACCAAAATTGTCTAAACTTTACCCAAAATTCTATTTTGCCGTCCCGATCACAAAAGCCAATCACAAAAATGCCTAAATTTTTACGCCGTAGTCGTAGCGATGACAGAAACCTCCCATGTTATCCCTATGGGAAAACCACAAAATCTCTCAAATTACCACATTTTTATGTTTTACACTTTAACGAAGTCCTCCTAGTGCGTTTTGCCCACCAACCTCAAAATCGGTGTACGTCCTCTAGACAAGTGGTGTATCTAAAGTTATCCAAATTTTAAGGATAACTTTTACGGTCTTTGTGCGACGGAGCCGCAAACGTTTCCCAGAATTCTGACTATTTGGCCTTCAGAGTGGCCTATAAACAATAGAGTTTTTCCAAATGACATGATATTTTGAATGAAATTCTAATTTGCCATCCTGATCATACAAGTATGAGAGCCAAAGTCATATTTTGTACGGCGTAACCGTAGCGTTGACAGAAACATCCCATGTTATCCTTATGGGAAAATCGTAGAATCGCTCAAATCACCACATTTTTACGCTTCACACTTTAACAAACTCCTCCTAGGGCGATTGTCCGATCAAGTTCATATTTGGAGAATATCATCTACACAAGCGGGGCATCAAAACTTACCCATATTTTGATTCTAAGTGCTACGGTCTCTGTGTGGCGGACCCGCAAATATATGTCAGAAATGGGAAAACAGCGAAATCTCTAAAATCACCACATTTTTACGCTTCACACTTTAACGAACTCCTCCTAGGCCGATTGCCCGATCAAGCTCATATTTGGGGAAAATCATCTACACAAACGGGGCATCAAAAGTTATCCATATTTTGATTTTAAGTGGTACGGTCTCTGTGCCGTGGAGCTGCAAATATACTGTCACAAATGGGAAAAACGCCAAATCCTTGAAATGTTCACATTTACGCTTCACACTTTAACAAACTCCTCCGTGGGCAATAGCTCGATCAAGCTTTACTTTGGGAAAAATTATCTACACAAGCGCGGCATCAAAAGTTATCCATATTTTTATTCCAAGTGCTACGGTCTCTGTGCGGCGGCGCAGCAAATTTGACTGACACTTGTGTTCATTTGCACTGGATTGGCCATGTCCAATGTGTCGCCGTCTGTCAAGTTCTTTTTTTATTCAACACACAATAAGGGCGCCATCTTTATCAAGTCGAAAGCGCAGAGTCGGAAGGCCGGCGGCCCGCGAGGGCCGTTGGATGCCGCTTGCGGCTTTAATTTTTCTTGTTCTTCTTCAGCGCTTTGATCTCTAATTTGACCCCCTGAACATGCTCAAAAACTCACCAAACTTTGCCCAAAATTCAGAATCGGCGAAAAATTTTATTTTTTCTGGGCCATTTTTTTTTTTCGTTAAAAAATGGCGCGACAGCGCCACCGACAAAAGTCAAAATACATTGCGCCTATGGGAGACGCCCCGAGGTCAACTTTGGCGTAAAGCTACGAAATTCGGGACACGCATTCCTCTCGTGAGGATAAACAAAAAAAAACATTGTGGCCACGCCCCCAAACTTACCCTATGGCCGCCATCTTCCTTTGAAAATGAAAACAAGCTGAGTTAGCCATTTTGTTTACGTCAAACTTTGACGAACTCCTCCTAGGGCGTTTTGCCCACCGACTTCAAAATCGGCGTACGTCCTCTGGACAAGTGGGGCATCTAAAGTTATTCAATTTTTTGAGATACCTTTTACGGTCTGTGTGCGGCGCAGCCGCAAAGTTGGACAACTTATTTTGGAATATTGCAGGTCTAAAAATTGCTCCCATTTGATCAAAACCAGTCCGATTAGGACCAAATTTGAATCAGTTGTTAAACTTTCTAGTTTGGACCAGTTTAGGCTGACAAAATTGAAATGGCAGTGATAGCGCCCCCTACAGAGTGACCTTTAAATTAACATTGAAGGTCAAAAATTAGTTTTACCAAAATTGTCTAAACTTTACCCAAAATTCTATTTTGCCGTCCCGATCACAAAAGCCAATCACAAAAATGCCTAAATTTTTACGCCGTAGTCGTAGCGATGACAGAAACCTCCCATGTTATCCCTATGGGAAAACCACAAAATCTCTCAAATTACCACATTTTTATGTTTTACACTTTAACGAAGTCCTCCTAGTGCGTTTTGCCCACCAACCTCAAAATCGGTGTACGTCCTCTAGACAAGTGGTGTATCTAAAGTTATCCAAATTTTAAGGATAACTTTTACGGTCTTTGTGCGACGGAGCCGCAAACGTTTCCCAGAATTCTGACTATTTGGCCTTCAGAGTGGCCTATAAACAATAGAGTTTTTCCAAATGACATGATATTTTGAACAAAATTCTAATTTGCCATCCTGATCATAAAAGTATGAGAGCCAAAGTCATATTTTGTACGGCGTAACCGTAGCGTTGACAGAAACATCCCATGTTATCCTTATGGGAAAATCGTAGAATCGCTCAAATCACCACATTTTTACGCTTCACACTTTAATGAACTCCTCCTAGGGCGATTGTCCGATCAAGTTCATATTTGGAGAATATCATCTACACAAGCGGGGCATCAAAACTTACCCATATTTTGATTCTAAGTGCTACGGTCTCTGTGTGGCGGACCCGCAAATATATGTCAGAAATGGGAAAACAGCGAAATCTCTAAAATCACCACATTTTTACGCTTCACACTTTAACGAACTCCTCCTAGGGCGATTGCCCGATCAAGCTCATATTTGGGGAAAATCATCTACACAAACGGGGCATCAAAAGTTATCCATATTTTGATTTTAAGTGGTACGGTCTCTGTGCCGTGGAGCTGCAAATATACTGTCACAAATGGGAAAAACGCCAAATCCTTGAAATGTTCACATTTACGCTTCACACTTTAACAAACTCCTCCGTGGGCAATAGCTCGATCAAGCTTTACTTTGGGAAAAATCATCTACACAAGCGGGGCATCAAAAGGTATCCATATTTTTATTCCAAGTGCTACGGTCTCTGTGCGGCGGCGCAGCAAATTTGACTGACACTTGTGTTCATTTGCACTGGATTGGCCATGTCCAATGTGTCGCCGTCTGTCAAGTTCTTTTTTTATTCAAGACACAATAAGGGCGCCATCTTTATCAAGTCAAAAGCGCAGAGTCGGAAGGCCGGCGGCCCGCGAGGGCCGTTGGATGCCGCTTGCGGCTTTAATTATTATTTTTCTTGTTCTTCTTCAGCGCTTTGATCTCTAATTTGACCCCCTGAACATGCTCAAAAACTCACCAAACTTTGCCCAAAATTCAGAATCGGCGAAAAATGTTATTTTTTCTGGGCCATTTTTTTTTCCGTTAAAAAATGGCGCGACAGCGCCACCGACAAAAGTCAAAATACATTGCGCCTATGGGAGACGCCCCGAGGTCAACTTTGGCGTAAAACTACGAAATTCGGGACACGCATTCCTCTCGTGAGGATAAACAAAAAAAATCATTGTGGCCACTACCCCAAACTTACCCTATGGCCGCCATCTTCCTTTGAAAATGAAAACAAGCTGAGTTAGCCATTTTGTTTACGTCAAACTTTGACGAACTCCTCCTAGGGCGTTTTGCCCACCGACTTCAAAATCGGCGTACGTCCTCTGGACAAGTGGGGCATCTAAAGTTATTCAATTTTTTGAGATACCTTTTACGGTCTGTGTGCGGCGCAGCCGCAAAGTTGGACAACTTATTTTGGAATATTGCAGGTCTAAAAATTGCTCCCATTTGATCAAAACCAGTCCGATTAGGACCAAATTTGAATCAGTTGTTAAACTTTCTAGTTTGGACCAGTTTAGGCTGACAAAATTGACATGGCAGTGATAGCGCCCCCTACAGAGTGACCTTTAAATTAACATTGAAGGTCAAAAATTAGTTTTACCAAAATTGTCTAAACTTTACCCAAAATTCTATTTTGCCGTCCCGATCACAAAAGCCAATCACCAAAATGCCTAAATTTTTACGGCGTAGTCGTAGCGATGACAGAAACCTCCCATGTTATCCCTATGGGAAAACCACAAAATCTCTCAAATTACCACATTTTTATGTTTTACACTTTAACGAAGTCCTCCTAGTGCGTTTTGCCCACCAACCTCAAAATCGGTGTACGTCCTCTAGACAAGTGGTGTATCTAAAGTTATCCAAATTTTAAGGATAACTTTTACGGTCTTTGTGCGACGGAGCCGCAAACGTTTCCCAGAATTCTGACTATTTGGCCTTCAGAGTGGCCTATAAACAATAGAGTTTTTCCAAATGACATGATATTTTGAACAAAATTCTAATTTGCCATCCTGATCATAAAAGTATGAGAGCCAAAGTCATATTTTGTACGGCGTAACCGTAGCGTTGACAGAAACATCCCATGTTATCCTTATGGGAAAATCGTAGAATCGCTCAAATCACCACATTTTTACGCTTCACACTTTAATGAACTCCTCCTAGGGCGATTGCCCGATCAAGCTCATATTTGGGGAAAATCATCTACACAAACGGGGCATCAAAAGTTATCCATATTTTGATTTTAAGTGGTACGGTCTCTGTGCCGTGGAGCTGCAAATATACTGTCACAAATGGGAAAAACGCCAAATCCTTGAAATGTTCACATTTACGCTTCACACTTTAACAAACTCCTCCGTGGGCAATAGCTCGATCAAGCTTTACTTTGGGAAAAATCATCTACACAAGCGGGGCATCAAAAGTTATCCATATTTTTATTCCAAGTGCTACGGTCTCTGTGCGGCGGCGCAGCAAATTTGACTGACACTTGTGTTCATTTGCACTGGATTGGCCATGTCCAATGTGTCGCCGTCTGTCAAGTTCTTTTTTTATTCAACACACAATAAGGGCGCCATCTTTATCAAGTCAAAAGCGCAGAGTCGTAAGGCCGGCGGCCCGCGAGGGCCGTTGGATGCCGCTTGCGGCTTTAATTTTTCTTGTTCTTCTTCAGCGCTTTGATCTCTAATTTGACCCCCTGAACATGCTCAAAAACTCACCAAACTTTGCCCAAAATTCAGAATCGGTGAAAAATTTTTATTTTTTCTGGGCCATTTTTTTTTTCGTTAAAAAATGGCGCGACAGCGCCACCGACAAAAGTCAAAATACATTGCGCCTATGGGAGACGCCCCGAGGTCAACTTTGGCGTAAAGCTACGAAATTCGGGACACGCATTCCTCTCGTGAGGATAAACAAAAAAAAACATTGTGGCCACGCCCCCAAACTTACCCTATGGCCGCCATCTTCCTTTGAAAATGAAAACAAGCTGAGTTAGCCATTTTGTTTACGTCAAACTTTGACAAACTCCTCCTAGGGCGTTTTGCCCACCGACTTCAAAATCGGCGTACGTCCTCTGGACAAGTGGGGCATCTAAAGTTATTCAATTTTTTGAGATACCTTTTACGGTCTGTGTGCGGCGCAGCCGCAAAGTTGGACAACTTATTTTGGAATATTGCAGGTCTAAAAATTGCTCCCATTTGATCAAAACCAGTCCGATTAGGACCAAATTTGAATCAGTTGTTAAACTTTCTAGTTTGGACCAGTTTAGGCTGACAAAATTGAAATGGCAGTGATAGCGCCCCCTACAGAGTGACCTTTAAATTAACATTGAAGGTCAAAAATTAGTTTTACCAAAATTGTCTAAACTTTACCCAAAATTCTATTTTGCCGTCCCGATCACAAAAGCCAATCACAAAAATGCCTAAATTTTTACGCCGTAGTCGTAGCGATGACAGAAACCTCCCATGTTATCCCTATGGGAAAACCACAAAATCTCTCAAATTACCACATTTTTATGTTTTACACTTTAACGAAGTCCTCCTAGTGCGTTTTGCCCACCAACCTCAAAATCGGTGTACGTCCTCTAGACAAGTGGTGTATCTAAAGTTATCCAAATTTTAAGGATAACTTTTACGGTCTTTGTGCGACGGAGCCGCAAACGTTTCCCAGAATTCTGACTATTTGGCCTTCAGAGTGGCCTATAAACAATAGAGTTTTTCCAAATGACATGATATTTTGAACAAAATTCTAATTTGCCATCCTGATCATAAAAGTATGAGAGCCAAAGTCATATTTTGTACGGCGTAACCGTAGCGTTGACAGAAACATCCCATGTTATCCTTATGGGAAAATCGTAGAATCGCTCAAATCACCACATTTTTACGCTTCACACTTTAATGAACTCCTCCTAGGGCGATTGTCCGATCAAGCTCATATTTGGAGAATATCATCTACACAAGCGGGGCATCAAAACTTACCCATATTTTGATTCTAAGTGCTACGGTCTCTGTGTGGCGGACCCGCAAATATATGTCAGAAATGGGAAAACAGCGAAATCTCTAAAATCACCACATTTTTACGCTTCACACTTTAACGAACTCCTCCTAGGGCGATTGCCCGATCAAGCTCATATTTGGGGAAAATCATCTACACAAACGGGGCATCAAAAGTTATCCATATTTTGATTTTAAGTGGTACGGTCTCTGTGCCGTGGAGCTGCAAATATACTGTCACAAATGGGAAAAACGCCAAATCCTTGAAATGTTCACATTTACGCTTCACACTTTAACAAACTCCTCCGTGGGCAATAGCTCGATCAAGCTTTACTTTGGGAAAAATCATCTACACAAGCGGGGCATCAAAAGGTATCCATATTTTTATTCCAAGTGCTACGGTCTCTGTGCGGCGGCGCAGCAAATTTGACTGACACTTGTGTTCATTTGCACTGGATTGGCCATGTCCAATGTGTCGCCGTCTGTCAAGTTCTTTTTGAATTCAACACAATAAGGGCGCCATCTTTATCAAGTCGAAAGCGCAGAGTCGGAAGGCCGGCGGCCCGCGAGGGCCGTTGGATGCCGCTTGCGGCTTTAATTATTATTATTTTTCTTGTTCTTCATCGCTTTGAACTCTAATTTGACCCCCTGAACATGCTCAAAAACTCACCAAACTTTGCCCAAAATTCAGAATCGGCGAAAAATTTTGTTTTTTCTGGGCCATTTTTTTTTTCCTAAAAAAATGGCGCGACAGCACCACCGACAAAAGTCAAAATACATTGCGCCTATGGGAGACGCCCCGAGGTCAACTTTGTCGTAAAGCTACGAAATTCGGAACACGCATTCCTCTTGTGAGGACAAAAAACAAATATTATTGTGGCCACGCCCCCAGACTTACCCTATGGCCGCCATCTTCCTTTGAAAATGAAAACACGCTGTGTTAGCCATTTTGTTCACGTCAAACTTTGACGAACTCCTCCTAGGGCGTTTTGCCCACCGACTTCAAAATCGGCGGACGTCCTCTGGACAAGTGGGGCATCTAAAGTTATTCAATTTTTTGAGATACCTTTTACGGTCTGTGTGCGGCGCAGCCGCAAAGTTGGACAACTTATTTTGGGATATTGCAGATCTAAAAATTGTTCCCATTTGATCAAAACAAGTCCGATTAGGACCAAATTTGAATCAGTTGTTCAACTTTCTAGTTTGGACCAGTTTATGATGACAAAATTGAAATGGGCGCGATAGCGCCCCATACAGAGTGACCTTTAAATTAACATTGAAGGTCAAAAATTAGTTTTACCAAAATTTTCTAAACTTTACCCAAAATTCTATTTTGGCGTCGCGATCAAAAAAGCCAATCAGACAAATGCCTTAATTTTTACGGCGTAGTCGTAGCGATGACATAAACCTCCCATGTTATCCCTATGGGAAAACCGCTAAATCTCTCGAATATCCACATTTTTCTGTTTCACACTTTAACGAACTCCTTCTAGTGCGTTTTGCCCACCGACCTCAAAATCGGTGTACGTCCTCTAGACAAGTGGGGCATCTAAAGTTATCCAAATTTTAAGGATAGCTTTTACGGTCTGTGCGACGGAGCCGCAAACGTTTCCCAGAATTCTGACTATTTGGCCTTCAGAGTGGCCTATAAACAATAGAGTTTTTCCAAATGACATGATATTTTGAACAAAATTCTAATTTGCCATCCTGATCATAAAAGTATGAGAGCCAAAGTCATATTTTGTACGGCGTAACCGTAGCGATGACAGAAACATCCCATGTTATCCTTATGGGAAAATCATAGAATTGCTCAAATCACCACATTTTTATGCTTCACACTTTAACGAACTCCTCCTAGGGCGATTGTCCGATCAAGTTCATATTTGGAGAATATCATCTACACAAGCGGGGCATCAAAACTTATCCATATTTTGATTCTAAGTGCTACGGTCTCTGTGTGGCGGACCCGCAAATATATGTCAGAAATGGGAAAACAGCGAAATCCTTGAAATGTTCACATTTACGCTTCACACTTTAACGAACTCCTCCGTGGGCAATAGCTCGATCAAGCTTTACTTTGGGAAAAATCATCTACACAAGCGCGGCATCAAAAGTTATCCATATTTTTATTCCAAGTGCTACGGTCTCTGTGCGGCGGCGCAGCAAATTTGACTGACACTTGTGTTGATTTGCACTGGATTGGCCATGTCCAATGTGTCGCCGTCAAGTTCTTTTTTTAATTCAACACAATAAGGGCGCCATCTTTATCAAGTCGAAAGCGCAGAGTCGGAAGGCCGGCGGCCCGCGAGGGCCGTTGGATGCCGCTTGCGGCTTTAATTCTTCTTATGTCTTCTCAGACCAGTGCTGTTATTTCACATACAAAGATTGTCCATATTCAAAATAAAGACATAATTCCAAATACATAACAATCAAATTGGTCCATAAAAGTCTTTGAATATGTGACAGTATATTTTATTTAAGGATTGTGTCATATTTTCAGTGTGGAGCCAGGAAACAGTATGTGCATAATGACACTTTGTGTACTTGTCCTGTTGCCCCCCCCCCCCCCCCCCCCCAATGCTGACATCCTGCTCCTGTCCCATCGTGTGCTTTTCATATCTGCTGCTGCCTCAATGCCTCTCCATTCTGTGCTATTCAACCTGAGACTCCTCCTCAGCTCAGACTCACATCCAAACAATGATTCCGCTGAGCAGCACGTAACGCCCCAAATCCCAACCGCCGTCGCCTCCAGGGCGACAGTGAAAAACAGATTGATCAATGTTCATGGGACTTTGCAATGTCCCAGCGTCCCCTGTCCTTAGACAAATGTCCCAGAGTCCCCTGTCCTTAGACAAATGTCCCAGGGTCCCCTGTCCTTAGACAAATAGACAAATGTCCCAGGGTCCCCTGTCCTTAGACAAATGTCCCAGGGTCCCCTGTCCTTAGACAAATGTCCCAGGGTCCTCTGTCCTTAGACTTAGACCCCCCTTCTCCAAACCTCTTTGTGAAAAGGTATAAACCTGGAGGAGTTCCACATGGAGGACAGACCTGACTCCTTCAGACGGACGAGGAGAAAAGACATAACACATTATAAGTGTTGATCTGAGCACTTGCAGTTTATGCCGTTTAGTGCCAAGCTCTTTATTAAAGAACAGCAACATGTTCACAATAACTGTTTATTTAAATTATTTATGTTGAAAAGGTTGAAAAAAGAAGAGCTTTGTTCAACGTTTCTGCGTTGGACGCTCTGGACACACGCTTGTCCAAAGTGTCCAAAGCGTCCAACGCTCAAAAAGCAGGACGCCCAAGATGCGCGTCCACATAGACTTTGAGAGTAAACCAGACGCTTTGGACGCGGCGGTGTGAAAACGCCTTTACAGTGCTATTGGTCCTCATATTTGTGCCCAAAGTGTTTTTTTGATTGATTCATGCAGTCTTTAGCTAGAGAACAGTCTCTATCCTTCCCCTCGGATGAGCAGACGAACGAGGGCTACTCACCCCGGGTGAGTTACGCAGCACGTTTCCCCGTTTCAGCCCCTCCTCCAGGAAGCACTCTGTACCTGTCACACTCCGGACTAGAGTTAATTCATACATTTATTTTCTGTTATTTAAAAGACCATGCATTTTTCAACATAACGTCATGTATGGAAAGTTACAAATAGTTGCAGTGGTTTGAAAAAGTTACTTCCCCCGGAACTTTTCCACATTTTGTCACGACTACAAACGTGAATAAATTCTATTGGCATTTTTTATGAAAGGGCATCACAAAGTGGAAAGTGACCGCTGAAAGTCTGTGGAGGTTTGTCTCTGCAGCTTTGCTCTCCGACACTTCTGCCCATTCTTCTGTGTGAAACCGCTTTGATGGAGAGTGTTTGTGAACAGCACTTTTAGATCTTCCTCAGACTCTGAACTGGATTTAGGTCTGGATTTTGACTGGGCCATTCTGACACATGAATATGTTTAGTTCAAACCGTTGTCCTGCTGCAGGTGAAGCTCCGCCCCTGTCTCAAGTCTTTTCAGAGACAAACAGGTTTTATTCTAAGATTGCCCTGTATTTGGCTCCATCAGCTTCTCTGTCCCTGCTGAAGAAAAGCAGCCCACAGCCTGATGCACCTCCATGTGACGGTGGGACAGAGGGTGTGTCCGGAGTCATGTGACCTGTTTTACACCCTCATCTGCCTGAAGAGTGGGTCCAGCTCGCCTCCGACGGTCCCTCTTCTGCCTGAAGAGTGGGTCCAGCTCGACTCAGACGGTCCCTCTTCTGCCTGAAGAGTGGGTCCAGCTCGACTCAGACGGTCCCTCTTCTGCCTGAAGAGTGGGTCCAGCTCGACTCAGACGGTCCCTCATCTGCCTGAAGAGTGGGTCCAGCTCGACTCAGACGGTCCCTCTTCTGCCTGAAGAGTGGGTCCAGCTCGACTCAGACGGTCCCTCTTCTGCCTGAAGAGTGGGTCCAGCTCGACTCAGACGGTCCCTCTTCTGCCTGAAGAGTGGGTCCAGCTCCAGTCTCCTTGTGTCCGTCTGTCCGTCTGTGAGAGTCGGATCTCTCCTTCACTGGAACTCCTCCAGGTTTCTACGCTTTTTTCCCAAAGAGGTTTTTTTGTAGTTTTTCCTGGCCGAGAAGGAGAGTCTAAGGACGGAGGACCCTGGGACATCGTCCCTCGCCACCACAGACATTGTCTGACTTCATCGCCACCACAGACATTGTCTGACTTCATCGCCACCACAGACATTGTTGATTCATTTCTCCCTGTGGCCCTCAGAGGCAACTGTTGTTGTGATTTTGGGCCTTACAAAAATAAATTGATTTGATTTGATTTGATTTGATTTGACACCACACTGTGTGTCACTTTTAGGCCAAAACGTTCAGTTTTGCTCAGGCCAGAGCAGCTTCTCCCACATGTTTGCTGTGTCCTCATGTCTTCTGACAAACTGCAAACAGGACTTCTTATGGCTGTTTTCAACAGTGGCTTCTTCTTCTGCCGCTCTTCCATAAAGGACAGATTTGTGGAGACGAACAATCCTGGACAGATTCCTTGTCCACAGGAGCTGTGGAGCTCTGCAGCTCCTCCAGGGCTGTGGAGCTCTGCAGCTCCTCCAGGGCTGTGGAGCTTTGCAGCTCCTCCAGAGTCCTCCTGGAGGAGCTGTGGAGCTCTGCTGCTCCTCCAAACTCCTCCTGGAGGAGCTGTGGAGCTCTGCAGCTCCTCCAGAGTCCCCCTTGAGGAGCTGTGGCTCCTCCAGAGTCCTCCTGGAGGAGCTGTGGAGCTCTGCAGCTCCTCCAAACTCCTCCTGGAGGAGCTGTGGAGCTCTGCAGCTCCTCCAGAGTCCCCCCTGGGCGTCTTGGCTGCATCTCTGATCAGAACTCTCCTTGTTCAGATGTAAGTTTTGGTGTACGGCCATGTCATGAGCTAGAGAACCGCACAGGACGGTCTTTAAATAAATAAATAAAATGAACTGAATTAATCCCGCTGAAGCTGTTCAGAGGGAGAAATGTATGACACTGAGAAGCTCATCACAGACTGCATCGCGGTCACGCATCGCGCTCAGCATGCGACAGGCATCATAACATTTCACCAGCGTTGTTCTACTCACATGGTCAAAGTGTCTGTGATACTACATCCACCTGACGCAGAGCTCTCCTCCTCTCGTCTCCACCTGCTCTGTCCTCTGTAGTCACACTGAGCGCACTGCCTTGTATCACCTCTCGGCCCTGCGCGGGCTACACTGGGGCACTCAAATCCGTCTGATTCTGCAGCGTTTGACCCACGAGAAATCCCGGCCACTTCAGGTCTCTAATCAGGGTTGACGCAGCTAAGGCAGCTGCCGACGGGGCCCAGCGGTGCTGCTCTCCTCCTCTACAACGGGAGGTTCCTGCCTGTGGGGAGTGGCCTCCTGCTTGAGGGGAGTGGCCTCCTGCTTGAGGGGAGTGGCCTCCTGCCTGAGGGGAGTGGCCTCCTGCCTGTGGGGCGTGACCTCCTGCCTGAGGGGAGTGGCCTCCTGCCTGTGGGGAGTGGCCTCCTGCCTGTGGGGAGTGGCCTCCTGCCTGTGGGGCGTGGCCTCCTGCCTGAGGGGAGTGGCCTCCTGCCTGAGGGGAGTGGCCTCCTGCCTGAGGGGAGTGGCCTCCTGCCTGTGGGGCGTGGCCTCCTGCCTGTGGGGCGTGGCCTCCTGCCTGTGGGGCGTGGCCTCCTGCCTGTGGGGCGTGGCCTCCTGCCTGAGTGGCTCAAATAGTCCGTATCCAGGGTGAGAAGTTTCGGCTGTGATCCGACCTGCTCGTCTATAGTTGATTTACAAGTATTGGACCGTGTTACACTAAAGATAGTGCACCTCATAGTGCTGAGTCTCAGAAATAAATGAGTTTCCCTCAGAAACCCCTCCGCGTCCCGCTCATGTCCCGCTCATGTCCCATCCATGTCCCCTGGCTGTGCATGTGTGCGGTGGCATGTGATGTCTGGTCCTGGTCCCTGTATTAATCTGTCTCTTCTCTTCACTCTCCTCTTGTGCCTCTGTAGCTGCGTGAAAATGCTCAACCTGTGGTGAGTCCCACTGTCAGTCCACCTCAGACTCTCAGGACAGGGAGTGGACCAGGTCAGGCAGAGGAGACAGGGCCCTTCAGAGGAGACAGACCTGGGCAGGGGCTAGGGCCCTTCAGAGGAGACAGACCCGGGCAGGGGCTAGGGCCCTTCAGAGGAGACAGACCTGGGCAGGGGCTAGGGCCCTTCAGAGGAGACAGACCTGGGCAGGGGCTAGGGCCCTTCAGAGGAGACAGACCTGGGGAGGGGCTAGGGCCCTTGAGAGGATACAGACCTGTGCAGGGGTTAGGGCCCTTGAGAGGAGACAGACCTGGGCAGGGGCTAGGGCCCTTGAGAGGAGACAGACCTGGGCAGGGGCTAGGGCCCTTCAGAGGAGACAGACCTGGGCAGGGGCTAGGGCCGTTACAGAGGAGACAGACTTGGGCAGGGGCTAGGGCACTTCACAGAGGAGACAGACTTGGGCAGGGGCTAGGGCCCTTCACAGAGGAGACAGACTTGGGCAGGGGCTAGGGCCCTTCAGAGGAGACAGACTTAGGCAGGGGCTAGGGCCCTTCAAAGGAGACAGACTTGGGCAGGGGCTAGGGCCCTTCAGAGGAGACAGACCTGGGCAGGGGCTAGGGCCGTTACAGAGGAGACAGACTTGGGCAGGGGCTAGGGCACTTCACAGAGGAGACAGACTTGGGCAGGGGCTAGGGCACTACAGAGGAGACAGACTTAGACAGGGGCTAGGGCCCTTCACAGAGGAGACAGACTTGGGCAGGGGCTAGGGCCCTTCAGAGGAGACAGACTTAGGCAGGGGCTAGGGCGCTTCAGAGGAGACAGACTTAGGCAGGGGCTAGGGCCCTTCAGAGGAGACAGACTTAGGCAAGGGCTAGGGCACTAACTTTGAAATTGCTTTAAGTTGAAGAAAGTTCTGTAAAATAGCAGCAGATACATTTACCTAGTCGCAGACTTGGAGGTACTCTTAAGAGACAAAGCTTAAGAGTCCTTCACACAAGGTTTACACTAAATCCTCACTACTCAAAGACAGAGGGAAGTTAATATGTCTGTGTGCCACATGGTGGGGCCACTGTTCTGTGTCTTGGCTGTAGTTATTGTGTAGCAGGAACACAACATGAGGTGTATAAATATGCTTGGGGCCCCGCCCCATTGTCTTTTCATAGATGAGCCGCCACCAAAGCCAAAACATTAATTTGCTGCATTTGCCACTTTTTATTTGATATCTTTTCATTCTCAGGTGCTGCTGTTTCTTCAAGCGAAAGAGGAAGAAGAACTCTCCTCGTCACAAATGATGTGGGGGCCGCTGCCCACTGGCTTTGTGAGCCCAGGACCCCCATGTGGGCCCTTTGTGAGGAGGACTGAGACAGCAGTGTCACAGGGCCAACTGTCAGACGCCATGTTCAAGGCACTCACGTCTTACAGGAGGAGTCCTTCTACATTTATACTTTCCTGTCCTTTTGTTTTATTATTCTACCTTTTTTGCCACAAAACCTCCACCACATCCAACTGCCTTTTTTAGTTTGAGATGTTTCCTGTTGGACATCGTTTTCCTCCTGTTGCTTCCCCACAAAGCCACAAAGGTCTGACGTTGAACTGAATGTAAACCAAATGGAGCCACATTTGGGGGCCCCTGGACGACGCTGGACTGAAGTACGGCTCCTGGCACTGTGTTCTCTTCGTGGCTTAAGCACCTCCAGCATCTTCACCTTTAGTTTTAGCTTTGTGACGGGCAACAGCCGTACAACATGGGGCTCTACTCCATGCTATTTATGCTATTTATCTTAATACAATTTCAATACATACACTGAATGTATGGACCTACCCAAGCATTTATATACTCCGCATGGAAGATGGAAGGGACTGAATGCAAAGACCAATGTTGGGACTTTTTAAGAGACCAAATGGGACAGTAGATGTGTAAGGAAAAGTCAATCATAGCATTAATCTTGGATGGTATGTCCTGGTGACCCCGGGGGCTGTGACGGGGGCCGTGACGGGGTGCCGTGACAGGGTGCCGTGACAGGGGCAGCCCTGTCGGGAGATCACTCACAGCTTGCTACTGTTCAATGCCTTAACCCAAACAAAAAAACAAGACTGACATTCGCAAAACTACAGAATTCACCGTGCAGTTCTGGCACCAAGAAGCCTCAAGTTGTGTCGTTCGTTTCTCCATCGTCGAAGCCAATGTATTGAAAGATGCCAAAATTAAAGCTATTTAAAAAGTGATAAGCGGCGTCTCTTGCTTACGCAATGTTAGCATGTCTGTACCATTTTAGCTTTTGATTTTATTTTTGGAGGACTGCCTTGAATCCCAAAACTCTTATTTCGACACGTCACCGTGCCTCCAAACATAGTGAATTACATGTATTTTTTAATGTTTTGATGTTATAATGTGAATTGTCTTGAATGCAATCGTGTGTTCCATTCCAAATAGCCATTTTGTTTGTTTGGTTCCAGTGGGAAAAGGAAGACTGCACTACTTTAGACTGAAGCGTTCCCGTCAGAGCTCATTTGTGCGTTACTTTATGTCGCTGACTTGTGCGGTACGGTGGCCCTGAGCAGACAAGTCAGAACAAAATGATCAATTCTATCTCAGAAAACAAAAACGTTTTTTGATATATATTTTTTTGACATTAACATTTTTTCCAAACTGTTTTTTGTGTAGATTTATGTTTGCACTGTTAAATACTGTACATACTTTTTGCAGTTGTTTTCTTTATTGTTTGTTTTTTGTATGTGAATCTGAAACTACTCGTCTGCATGGCTGTCATTTTACCTTGTGGTATATCATTTTTGCCTTTTATATTTAGTTCTGTTTCTTGTGACTTGAGGGCCATCGTACTCTATCTCGTTGGCATATTTTTGATTTGGTGCCATAACGTTCTCTTGTTGCATGAGCGCCGTCAGGTCCAGTGAATTTGAGGATCTTCACTCTTACTGACCCCAGCTAAACACTGTAAAACTTTGTGTTCCACATTCTCCTCAGTTATTGTATTATTACTTGAATATAAAACTCCACGGGGGACCTTTTTATTCTTTTATTTCTCTTTCAGCATTCATAACAATCATAGAACCGTAGGATTGGAGTGGGATCTGGAGGAAGAAGGCTGTTTGAGTGACAGATCTCTGGTCTCTGTGCCTAAGTGCTGTAAGTTTGTTTGCATGGCCTTTCCACACTAAGACAAAAGTATTCAAGTACAATGAGATGGATATCATGACAAAATGGCTCATAATGGCTCCCCTGAATGCCCACAGAGCCATTGCCTATGATCATGATCTGTCTGTGCCTGTTCACAATCAAATGTTGGGACGGCACCGCGATGTTCTGAGACGCTTTGATGAGGAACAGATTATGTCATTCTACATGAGGGGGGGCGTGTGAGGTGGGACAGGCGTGTGAGGGGGGGTGGGACGTGTGAGGGGGGGTGGGACGTGTGAGGGGGGGCGGGGCGTGTGAGGGGGGGTGGGGCGTGTGAGGGGGGGGCCTGGATCTACTGTACTTTGAGGAAGAATAAAGTTCAATTACTGCAATATTGTGATTATTTCAGAATTGTATATTGTACAGTTCACAGTTGTAGTAGTCGTTCTTCTGATGGGTCCATATAAATAATGATTTGTTATTTTTTACTCTTTTGAGTGTGGAAAACATGTACAGCTCCAAAAGTTTATCCTTCCTTTAGAGCAATGATTAAGAGAATTCTTAAAGTGTAAATAAATATTATTGTGTTGAAATATGAATGTCACTTCAAAATGTATTGAATGCGTTTGTCAGGGCTTCACGAGTGAAGGACCCACACGTTTCTTTTACTGGTTTCGTATTTTTACTTTGCAGAAATTAAGGTCCTTTTTTAATTAAAGATGCCTTTGTTGTTTTCTTGGATCATAAACTGTGTCACTTGTACCTTTTGAATCACTTTTATTCCCTCCACTGCTAAAGGGAAACTCCAGTTTGCACCCTTTTTTATGTCAAATAAAAGATCTCTCCACCTTGTGCCGGGCTCAGTGGTGTTCATCCTCAACCTGCACCAAAGTCACACTGTTCGGCTGCTCCTCGTGTTCAGCTGCTCCTCGTGTTCAGAGCTAAAAGGCTCATCGGCTCATTTAGATCAAACCCCTGCTGCCTCACGGAAGTCAGAATTCCAATATGGCGGACCCAAACGTAAACAAACCAGGTTTTGGTCTGAAACGGTCGGTACTAGATCATACAGTCCTAACTCACGGAAGTCAGAATTTCTCTAGTTTTTTTTCAGAATGTTTTATTACAAAACATTCATAACAGACAAACAGTTAATATACGGAATCGGGGTGAAAGTGTCTGAATCTGAATCCAACACGGCGGCGACGGAGAGCGTTCCCGCTGATGCAGCTCAGGCTCATGTTCTCTCTCTAAAAAGCTTTTTTTTCATTGTATTACAGTTTGTTCCACTTCACACGTGTATCGTCTGCTCAAAGATCGTGTTTGACCATAAAATAAATAACCCTAAGCCAAGAGTTTTTTAATTTGTTGTTTCACGGATTTTCCTTGGCATTTTTAAAAGGGGAGGACGGAATAAAAATCAAAATGTATTTTCCCATTATCAAATCACATTTCTACCATCTAAAAGTCGGAGTTGAATTTAAGAATACATTTTTATTCAAAATAATTTTCTTGGATTCTTAGAATATAGGCCCTACTCCCACCTCTACATGATCCACATCATTATAGTTATCAATGCAAGACATGGAAAATAACTCTTATTAAACTGAGCGATACAAAAATACTTGCCTGACCAGTTATTCACGTTTTGACAAACTACTTTTCAAAACTGTGTGTGGTTCTGGGGCTCGACCGCTGAGCTTCAATTTCTAGGGCGGAGTTTCGAGCAGAGACAGAACCAATCACATAAATCCAGAAGTGACGCAAAAAACGCGACACGCTTAACCGGATACAGTGATCCCTCGCTATATCGCGGTTCACTTTTCTCGCTGCTTCACGGATGTTCATCATGGATTGTGTTCTGCATTCTGATTGGCTAAACAGTTTCTCCGTGTCTTCTCTACCTGTGTCAATAACGTTATGGATTCATATGGACACGTACGTAAAACCACTTGCCAAATTGAAGTTTGCGAGGCCGGTGAGAACGGCGCGTGAGCTTCAATGTTTTATGGAGCATTTCATTCTATAATAACTGTAAAAAAATAAAAGGTTTCTACTTCGCGGATTTCGACTCCCGCGGGTTCTTCTTGGAACGTCACCCCCGTGATAAACGAGGGTTCACTGTATTACGTAGTCACGAGCCGGGTCACGAGTCGGGTCACGAGCCGGGTCACGGGTCGGGTCACGAGTCTTGGCGACCAAGACCGGTCCGGCTGTTAGAGCTCAGGGAATAATGTTCTCTCTTGGGTCTTGGTTAACCCCTAACCCCTAACCCCTAACACCTAACCCCTAAACCCCTAACACCTAACCCTACGTTTTTGAAGTAGTTAGGAGACAAGGGGAAAAAATGTAAATGTTTGCTCTATATGATCTATATGATCTATATGATCTATATGATCTATATGATCTAGTGCATCTAGTGCTAACCTGGCTGAAACTATCAGGTATTTTTGATCGAACAAACCAGGTTTTGGTCTGAACTGTCAGGTATTTCTGACCGTAGACTCACAGTCACTACACTGCATATTCTCTGCTGAAAATGACAAACATTTGGAACTGTACAAACAGGAATCAATGAGTTCATGGCATCGTCGGAAAGCTTAATCTCCCCATTTTTTGCGCTTGTTGAAAGATACAAATTTCAATTCAAACTGTTTATTAGGCCGATCAACAAGAACCACGTCCTCGGCCTCGTTATTAACATTTTAAACATTAATTCAGTCATATATATATATATATATATATATATATGTGTATATATATATTTGTATATATATATATGTATATATATATATATATATATATATATATATATATGTATATATATATATTTATATATGTATATATGTTCATAGAGATACTATGAAGAACTCCTTCCACGCACATGCGAGCACATATCCCATTGTTCCTCTAAGACACTCTCTGATAAGGGAGACACCGTGTCGGAGAAACGGCAGACCTCAAGAACATTTGTGTGAAAACGACGCCGAGTGGAGAAACGCTGCGGAGGGGAGCAACGAGGCGTGACCTCATTTTTGCATGCTATATTAAAATGCTATAAATTGTTCGAGCGGACATAGAAAGGGCGCATCCGGCCTGCCCCGAGTAAGTCGCTGACACATTCGTTAGGGATAAAAAGGTAAGCGCTCTGTTATCTGTGTTAGAATTGTACTGACAGGGATTAAACAATTCGTCTGAAGTGTGGCTGAATATTGGTGGGGTGGACCTCTATGATTACGAATCTGTAAATCTGGTCTGTGCTCTCATGCTTATTACGAACTGCCATTAGCAATGCATTCTGTTCACTTGTATCACTTCAGTTCTCATTTTATATGGTGATTTTATAACAATAAAAACAAGAGAGAAATATAGCCGCAAGCGGCAATGATCGGCCCTCGCCACGCCGCCGCCACACCGCCGCCACGCCGCCGCCACGCCGCAAGAGGAGGGGGCGCTAACGCGCCCCAATTGTCCTTTTATTACGCCTACTGCTGAATCTGTGACGCTGTCACATCTTCTCCCCTTTGTTTTACCATCAAAAAGCTATTTTATTTTGAATTCTTGGCAAAATGTGCGGCTTTGCCGCACAGACACCGTGACTCTTTGAATGAAAATGTGGATAACTTTTGATGGTCCTGAAGATGAGTCTCACCAAATTTCAGGTTAATAGGGCTGACGCCCTGGGAGGAGTTTGTGAAAGTCTAAAGTGTAAACATGTTCTGGCGATTTCCCCATTGGAATAACATGAAAGGTTTCGGTCATCGTTACGGCAACGCCATAACAATTATGACATGGGTCTCATTGACTTTTTTGATGGGGATGCTAAAATTGAGTTCTGTGTCAAATTTCATATAATTTCGCAAAACTAAACATTTAACCTCCATATAAAATCTGTAGGGGGCGCTGTGGCGCCAAATGAATTTATTTCACTTCAAGTAGGTTTAGGGCAAAGAGTTTAACAACTGATTCTAATTTGACGCAATTCGGACTTTATCTGCGCAAACGGCAGAAATTTTAAATATGGGAGATTTCTGAAATTCTAGCTAACCCGACCGTGACAGGGTCAATGTAATTTGGATAACTTTTGATTTTCACCAAATTTCAGCTTTTTAGGGCCAACGCCCTGGGAGGAGTTCGTAAAAGTACGACGTTTGGAAAAACTCCGAAGTCATGTTTAGCCATTTTTGAAGCAATATGGCCGACATTTGGTTGGGGGGACGGCGTTGCCGTGATAATATTTTTTACTTCTCTTGTCACCATCTACCTCTGCGCCAAATTTCATGATTCTACGATCAGATTTTTTTTGGGTCATTTCCCATCTCTCAATGCATTTTTAGTACATTTGGTGGCGCTGACGCGCCAATTTTTTTATTTTAGAAAAGGGAAATAGCCAGAATGTAGAGAGGCACGATTTTTAGAGGTGTGCAAATTTTTGTGACTTTTCGTCAATGTTCACTGGGTGAAAAATAGGAGGGTTGGTCCCGAGAAGAAGAAAAAAGAAAGAATAATATTCCGATGCGAAAACAATGTTTCCCATTTTCCAAATATCATAAACTATACATTTTCGGAAAGCGCTCGCGCTTTCCTACCTCATGGTGTGGGTCCCTGGTCACTGAAGGGTACTTTCGTTAATTTTGAGTGGGCTCCGCCCACTTTGTGTTTTTGGCCCTCTATACAGTTATAATGTTGAATTTTTGCATAACATGCTTATATGCACGGAACATGCAAGAGATGGGGAACGTATTCGTGAGCTACTTAGCGCAAATGAGTGCTTTATATGTATATATATATATATATATATATATATATATATACATACATATATATATAATATATATATATATATATACATAAATATATATATATATATATTATCCTACTACTAATTAGTATGCACGGGGCGTGCATGAGTGGAGGAGTGCGTTAGTGAGTGTTTGGAAGTGGGCGAGCGCTTTGCGCTCGATTTTGTGCGCACTACGTGCGCACTTTCGCAGCCGTGCTTCGCACGGCCTTACGAGACTAATAGGCCTCTCGCCAGCTTGTGGCGCTCGGGCCTAATTATTCAATGGCATTAAGTGTTGTCCAATTTATTTCTGTTTTATTTCATGATTGTGATTAAAAAGTAGCACTAATCTATTATGGCTGCTGGATATGACCGGATAAAAGGCACGAGGGCTTTTTCAATTAAGTCGGCCTAACTTTTGATTAACTGGAGAAACCAAATTTCATAAAATTGTAGGCCTTACAATTATTGTTACAAAAGTAAGCTGACCCAGACCAGGCCCTTTTATCAGTCAGTACTAATCTACTCAGTC
The DNA here is from genome assembly GCF_026437365.1 of Eucyclogobius newberryi. Taxonomy (NCBI): domain Eukaryota; kingdom Metazoa; phylum Chordata; class Actinopteri; order Gobiiformes; family Gobiidae; genus Eucyclogobius; species Eucyclogobius newberryi. The sequence continues at coordinate 41,481,946 of NW_027316167.1, forward strand.
TCGACTCCGCTCGAAACCGTTCCTGTATCCTAAGGTTAAAGTGACAAAGTGAATTGAAAGTAAGTAGGGCCTGTTTGTTGTGAGTTACCGGTGGTAGTTCTGTGTACAGCCAGACCAAAACCTGCTTTTTTACATTTGTGTCTGCCATATTGCAATTCTGATTTCCGTCGTCGTCCGCCATTTTGGAATTCTGACTTCCGTCGTCGTCCGCCATTTTGGAATTCTGACTTCCGTGAGGCAGTGGGGGTTTGATCTAAACTCAAACGTGGCGTAAGGGTAAAGTCGATCTCAAGCTTACCCAGGGTGCACCGCGTTCAGATCACCGCTGATCGACTCTGATGGGATCTGCGCAGGTCGGCCTTTTGGATTGATCTGAGCTCGAAGTGCAGTAATCAATGAAATCCTGAAGTTACTCCTGTCTTTAAGTATTTGTGATTGTCTTGTGAACATCCAAAAGCTGCTTCTGCCGCCGCGTAATTTTTGTTTTTATTTGTTTCAGACAAACGCTCTTTACATCGATGCCACGTGAATGACATGAAAAAGTGAGGTTTACATAAACCTCACTTTTTTATAAGTATAAAAATGTTTTTGGGCATTCTAGTAAAAACTGAAAATGATAAGGTGCGCTGGCTCCAGCAGCAGGTGTGAGCGCACTGTGAGCGCGCCGTCGCCCTGGTAACAGCTTCAGTTGTTACTGTAGTAACTTCTTTAAACCAGTAAGAGCACAGTACATGCAGTTCCTTTAATAATGATGTTTAATTACATTTTAAAAACATTAATAAGGCAACTACATACACAAACACACCTCAGGAAATACATATATATTACAATTATGTAAAGAAAAAAAATAATACAGATACAACTAGATTATTTTATTTAATAAATCAAAATCCCCGTTTCTGTTGCAGAGCGACTCTGCTGCCCACAGACCATTTCTAAATTAATGAATTATTCAAAGTCTGGTTGTATTTTAAAGGTTTTTTTTAAATGTATTTTTTATTTCACCTTTATTTTATCAAACAAAACATTAAGAATAAACTGTCATTTAAAAGGTTGGCCTGGGTGTATTATAGCGCACCCAAGGGGAAGGGAGAGGGAGTGAACTTAAACCTTTACATTTAACCTCACTTTATGTAATACATTGTGTTAGGATCAGGTTAGATGCATTGGGCACTGGAAATATAATATTTTAGGCCTTTATGCTATTGCTGTGACTTGATAAACAGGAAACAGCTGATGCTAACGTGAGCTAGTTTGCACGTAATCACTGGAATACAATGGTTTATCACAAGAGTTCTGTTTCCATCACGAGTCTGTTTTCCCCAGTACCTAAATTACCCCGAGAACTACGCTAATACTAGCATAGGCTACTGGTTCAGGTCCCACATACCCAATAAGTGTGCATAAATGTAGCAGCAAAAATATAGCAGCAAATAACCCTAACCCAAACCCTAATCCAGGTCTCGGGGACCCCCTTTGGATGACATGGGCCAGTACGGTTCAGAGTACAGTGCAGACACCACGCCAAAAGAACCAGTGGAAACATGGCTTATTTAACTTGAAAATACAAATGACACCACCTGTCCCGTTAGATACTCATACTGTTGTATATATCTAAAGCGTGGTGCCCCTGTCGGGAGTTGACCTGTGCCAGCGCCTCCAGCAGCCTGCTCTTCATCAGCTCTTTGGTGGAGTACAGAGGCAGCTCCAGACCATTGAAGCACGTATGTGACCTGGGGAAGTACTGGTCCTCGAACACGCCCTCCTGTCTGATGGACAGGACCTGGAATATTATCTTTAAGTCCACAGTGAGGATGGGAAGTCTCTCAAAGCCAGTGATGAACCCTAGAAAACACAAGTGTCTAAATGTCAAAAACATAAGTTTCAGGCAATATCATAGAATTGAATTGTTTGTTTTCCTGATAAAAGGAAGAACAGATAAATAGTCACTTACTAGAGCACCTGATGCCCTAAACACTGCGCGTTATGTGTGTAATGTGAGTGGCGGGTCAGGAAGGCCCAACTTTTCTACTTTTACAAGCCTCCTTACCCCAACCAAGAGAGGGACTGTTGGAAAACAAGCCTTTCCTGAGTGGAAGAGCTCCTTTTGAATTCTCTAAAATGTATCTAAGCTCAGAACATTCGCCTCCTCGAGTCATTGGTTAATATACAGTAATCCCATCAATAACGGTTAAGGTTCAGGTACTTTTAATGAGAGATTGAGGGAATTGAAACAACAAAAGTAACTTACAAAGAAGTGCTTTCCTTTGCTCTTCTGTGAGCTCATCAAAGAGCTCCCAGAACATGTGGATGGTGGGATGGTTCCTGTGATAGACTCCTTCATACACTGCACTCTAGACAGTAAAGAGTTACAAAGAGATGAAAACATCAAATACAAATAAATAGAAACAAAATCACAGCATAAGTTAATCAAAATCACACTTCCATTTAGTCCAAAATATTTGTCCTTTTCCAAATTACATCACAATGTTCATTTCTTCCATTTGTCCATCACAATGTCAGTCTAGTCACCTCATTGGTGAGTTTGTGTCATCCATTTCTTTATGATGGCCTTTTTTCCTTCCACCAATCGTATGTTCCAATGGGAAATGTTGTGTCCATGGCAAGAGTTTTGAGGCACAAGTACATTGTTCTAAAGTTGAGTGGGATGACAATGTGAAAAACTGCAGAAGCTGCATCACTGCATTGGACTGTTGTGGTGAAGAAGGAGCTGAGTCCAAAGACAAGGCTCTTGATTTACCGCTCAATGGATTGCTGTGTTTTTAAGGTCCTCCACTGGGATGTTCACACATTTTCCCACTCTTCGTCCATCAAAACAAGATTACTTTCTCTTTCTCATTTGAATATAATATTTATTGGAGTAGTTGTCCAGATTAGCAAAACATTCATATGATTTAGATATTATTCCCCTTGAAAGTTTTGATTTATAAACCATGATCAAAATTTCAGTCAGAGGGTTATAATGGTCATTACTTACATTTCTTAATATGGGAACTCCTTATTTGTAAGTAGCTAAAAAAGTCCTGTTAGTCCAAGTCAAAGGATTATTTCAACATATGAAAGGTGTTCATGTGATTCTCTTTTACATCTGGTGAAAAACCTTTGGACATTTTGTCCTCCAGACCTTGAGTCTCAGGTCAGTTCTATTTGGTACAAAACCTTTGGTCATAAAACTTTACCAGTTTAAGATTGTAACATCTGTGTTTAGTTTGTATGTTCTGAGCAGCTCCTTCCATGTTGTAAGAACAAATTGGACCCAGGGATTCTTAACCTCCTCCAAATGACTCAAGCGCCTGTCATCTGTCAGTAAGACCTGTACAGGAACCCACGGCACCACATGACTCTCAGTATAAGACCTGTACAGGAACCCCCAGCACCACATGACTCTCAGTATAAGACCTGTACAGGAACCCCCGGCACCACATGACTCTCAGTATAAGACCTGTACAGGAACCCCCGGCACCACATGACTCTCAGTATAAGACCTGTACAGGAACCCCCGGCACCACATGACTCTCAGTATAAGACCTGTACAGGAACTTCAGGCACCACATGACTCTCAGTATAAGACCTGTACAGGAACCTCAGGCACCACATGACTCTCAGTATAAGACCTGTACAGGAACCTCAGGCACCACATGACTCTCAGTATAAGACCTGTACAGGAACCCCCGGCACCACATGACTCTCAGTATAAGGCCTGTACAAGAACCCCCGGCACCACATGACTCTCAGTATAAGACCTGTACAGGAACCCCCGGCACCACATGACTCTCAGTATAAGACCTGTACAGGAACCTCAGGCACCACATGACTCTCAGTATAAGACCATTGAGCTTCATATTCTGGATCACACCAGCAACATTTTGATTTGAGCTGAAATAAAGTAATTTTTCAAACAAGGCAAACCCCAGCCTCATTTTTGTTTCAATAATTGTAGAGTTTTAAACCAGATTCAGGGTTTCCTGCTGTAGGATATGCAGATGTCCTCCCCCTGTTGCCATGGTGACAGGAATGCGGGCTAAAGGTGTCATCAGCTCCTGTGGAGTTTTACACCCCTCAAAAGAAAGAGGACGTGATAGCGACAACAGAGACGCTCTGAACTTTGAAAATAACTTTTCATCAAATGACTCCTTTTGGATTACAGAGAGTAACAATCTCTCCAAGACAAACGCTAAAACGCTAAACAGACTATGCGGTTTTAGTGATTTTAGTAGACAATCATCAGATTGCAAAAATGTGTCCACCAGATGACTTTACATGTACATATTGTGTTATCGTGTTTTACATGTCATTTTAACTGTTTCATAAATTGGTTTGTGGACAATTTTAACTTTTTGTGGAACTCTTGTGGCTAAAGCCAGATCTCGTCTCCTTATCAGCTCTGACCCCAGCGTGCATGCTGATTGGCTGAAGCCACGGCACCAAAACCCCCGCGGGGAGAGACAAAGGAAAGAGCAGGGAGTTACAGACCCAGTTCCATCGAAGCTCGACCCTCCATTCAGGGTCCCACCAGCCTAGGTCCATGACACCGGGCCTTGGGAGCAGGCCTCGGGCCTAACTAGCGTGAGCGATGCTACGGGACAAAGACTTTTCCAAGAGAAGCTAATGTTCCCTCCCGGAACTAAGATTCCCTCCCGGAACTAAGAAATCTGTGCCCGTTTTTAAAAATGTTATTGATACTGCATCATGCATAATCAAGCAAGGACCTTTTGCAACTTTTCAAGTCCACAGCTTTTAGACCAGCCACATCGGGGGAGCAGCACGACGGCCTTTTCATTCGGGAACGCCTCAGAGCCAAGGAGAACGCCTCAGAGCCAAGGAGAACGCCTCAGAGCCAAGGAGAACGCAGATCGCAGAACCTGATCCAGTCTTTCTTTGGCCAGACAACGTCAGAGCCGAGCTCTAGAGCAGCCCTGCTCTGGCCAGTGTGTGGACTGAGCTGCAGCATGACCCCTTGAGTGAAGCCTGAAGGCGACACGAACGACACGCAGGCTCTTGGACCCCACGCAGGCTCTTGGACCCCACGCAGGCCCTTGGACCCCATGCAGGCCCTTGGACCCCAAGCAGGCCCTTGGACCCCACCAGGCCCGTCTCCTCAGGATCACAGCTTCTGGTTCCGTTCGTATGAATGCACTTCACAGGCTGAATTTCATCTTAGAATTAACTCTAACACACACATAGATAGATCTAGAACCATCATGTCTAGCGTTTACATCTGTTATCGACTCATTTGCATATTCCTAATTCATCTTTATCTTCATTTCCAGAAAAGGGGTCAATGTCACAGTTACGTTCTCAAACCTTTAGATCAACGAGCAAATTCATTTCTATTTAATTAATTAATTTAGATAAGAATGGGGCACCGGCCGATTATCCGGCCGGTGCCCCATTCTTCTCTTAAAAATATGATTCAGACTTACCCACACTTATACAGTGTGTCATGTTTGAATTCTTGAACAATTCTTTAATCAATATCAACCTTGAATGCCCCCCCTCCTTCACAAGTGGGTGGACATTCAGAACCTTACAGTACTTGTACTAGTATGTTACCCTACAATTGTCTAATTCATTCCATATTTTTATTTCCTGATTTTCCCATTTAGAGACATTGTCCTTGTATTGTGTGGGTTGGTGAAGGAGTATAGTGGAATAAGGGCGGTAGTAGCTCAGTGGTAGAGTCCTCGTCTTCTGATCCAAAGGTCGCCGGTTCGACTCCCTGCTTGGTCAGAGCGATCAGATCCACTGGCCCGCAGGTTGGCGGTGTGATCGCAGCTTCCTCATGTGAATACTGCCGTTGTAACCCAAGTTGGGTTAAGTGCCCCCAGTGTCTGCCTACATCTTGCGTGTGAATGTGTGTGTGGTTGGTTCCTTGATGCTTTGAGTGCCTTGAAGGTAGAAAAGTGCTATATAAAAATGTGACCATTTACCATAAGTTCACAAAATTAAACATTATACAAGCATTACGTTTCATTTCTATGAAAGAGAGAGTATTTGTTGGAGAGTTTGGCATGGGCCAGGTAATTGTTTTTAAGGCTTTCTTTAGTATTACCTGAAGTTGTGCAGTGTAAGTAGGATGTGTGTTGTTCCATATCACATTGCAGTAATTCAGAGTTGATACCGTTACACTTTTCTACACGACTGCTCTCTATGTGGATGTACAGACCTGCTTGAGCCTGGACCAGTCTGTGAGCTCCTGTCCCACCATGATGTCCCTCAGCTCCTCTGGGCTGAACAGCTTCACCATGTCACGGTCCGTGGTCCTGAAGAAGCCCCGTCTGAACTCCTCAAACTGGCTCTGCACGGAGCTGCTGAAGACATGCTCCACAAAGGCATCCACAAACTCCTGCCTGTCAAGAACACAAGACAGTTCTTATCAATTATTATTCACTACGTAATAGGTATATAGGTAAACTACTATAGTAGCCACCGGATTGTACGCAATTTTAGAATGAAAACACTTTTATCTAAATCTGAATATCAAAGAAAAAGAGTCTAGGAGTTGTTCTTATCAGTTCAATATGTTTTATGTCGGAAGCCATTTACCACTATGGCAAATATTTATGTATGTAGATGTCTTCAGCTGTAACAACAGGGAAAGCTAAATTCTGTTGAACAGGGAAGAACACATATTATTTAATATTTGTATTTGGTATTGCCCTTAAAACCTGCTCTTACTTTGGCCTCTCGTGTTAGAACTTCAAATAATCTGAAAACCACACATAACATCAGGCATTCCTTCATCTGAAGTTAGCGTTAGCACTCCATCTATGGGCAGCAGAGGGAATTATCATGGGAAAAACAAAAGCTAGCTTACCTCTACCTGCTAATGTTGTACACAGTTGTAAATAAGGGAAGTCACCTTAATTACAACTGTGTACAGTTGAGTCAGAAATGCTCATACTGAGTCTGTGATGATGTGTGGACTTAAAAACGGCACAGGAGACTTCCGGGTTATGGCGGTGCTTTAAGCCGACGCACCCACACCTCTGCTGCAAAACTTGACTTTAAAATCATAGTTTGACCAACCTAATCCCAAAGAAGAACAAGGGATGCGTAAACAAGGAAGGGACAAGTCTGCTAACCCCCTTCAGGACCAAAACAAACAAAGGTGACGGTCCACGGCCCCATTGGAAAACAGCCCGCATTTGGGGGGGGCAAGATGGGGCAAAGGAATGTTTACTCCAGGGAGGGGTGTAGCACCCCAGGGGAGTTTAGGTAAACATTACCCATGCCTTATCTCTAAGGAAGAAAGACAGTTGTAAAAACAAGTGATGTGACGTTAACCAATGAGTATGTGACCCGTCTATTCCATAATTTGTAATAAAACCAACCTGCAAGAGAAAAAACGTTGTGAGACCAAGGAGGGCCATCGCGCTGCTTACAACAGTGTGATGGCCCGGCCCGACGGTTTCTCCCTTGCAAGCTGCACAAAAAGTCTAACGTTTCTGTATCGTTTCATATTCTAAGTTGAATTGTGTTTTCTGTGTGTTAAGGAATAGCATTGGTTTATGTCTAATTTCTTGACAGCTAACGAAGCTAACAAGGCTAACATGGCGGTGGAGGTGGAGAACTGTAGTCCCTCCACGCCGGAGAAATGAGGTCCCGCTGGCCCAGATAAAGATTCTCATGACTTCTTTGCATCAGAAGGGGGAGAGAATATAAATAATCAATTATTGCCCAAGATGTCCGAAACAAGACGCAAAATGCAGCGTGGTATGGAGTCTTTTAGAGCCAAGGTGATAGCTTGTAGTGAGAAGTGATCTCTACCTAAATTTGAAAAGTCTTTTTATGAGGTTCGGAGGGAGAGAACCTTGTAAACAGGAATAATTCAAGAAGCCTGAATTAAGCAGAATTACTTGGTTAAAAGCTGAAAGAAGTGCATAATGTGTCCTTTGAAAGGAAGAGAGTCTGTCCTGTCACACTAGGATGGTGCAGGTGGGGCTGGATAGGAAATAGCAGAAAGCATTTGGAAAATAATAACAACAAACAGAAACAACCAAGGAGCCAGGCAGACTTCATACTTGTTCCGAGCGGTCACAGGGCGGTCAGGGTTGTGAGGATCCAGAGCCACTTCCATCTGGTCCCAGTATATCTGCAACACAACAACATGAATATAATGACCTAACCTGACCCTAACTGTGCATTGTAAATAAACATGATTAAGGCAACTAGACACGATGATTGTATGTCCTCCTCATTTCTAGGTTTTGTAAACGACCATCCATCCATCTTCTTCTGCTTATCTGGGGCCGTGTCGTGGGGGCAGCAGTCTAAGCAGGTAACTCCCAGTCTTCCCCCTCCCTAGACACTTCCTCCACCTCCTCCTGGGGATCCCGAGGCGTTCCCAGGCCAGCCGAGAGACATAGTCCCTCCAGCGTAATTGCTGGCAATGGTCATACAGGGACCGGACAGCCCTGAGTAAAGGTCCCCGGACCCCCAAAAGGACACCAAGAGGGACACGTTCGTAAGTCCTCTCAAGATCCACAAAGTACATGTGGACTGGTTGGGCAAACTTCCATGAACACTCAAGCACCCGATGGACTGGCAGACCGGGGCACTGTCCCAAACCGCCATGTTATGTTGACATGTCAGCCAAGACAGTCCTACAACATCCGGAGAATTTAGGTACTCAGGGCAGATCTCATCCCCCCCTTTGGAGCCCTATCACCGAGGACTTTTCCAACAACCTCAGTTACCCCAGAATTTCTTTGGGGCCGACCGATAGTTCTCCTCTATGGCCTCCCTGAACTCCACACAGCCCTGGGTTTTTGCCTCTACGACAGCACAAGCTACGGTACGCCTGGCACGCCAATATACTTGCCGCCGCGACAGGCACCTGAGACCTTGTGAGCACAGCTCCGAGCAGCCGCATAGAAAATGGAGGTCGTGAACACGGTCCACTCGGACTCAATGTCCCCCGTCTCCCCCGGGATCTGGGAGAAGCTCTCCCGGAGGTGTAAGTTGAATACCCTACTGACAGAGGGCTCCGCAAGATGTTCCCAACAGACCCTCACAATGCACTTTGATCTGCCAATTCTGTCCTTGGCAGACCAAGGACAAGGACCTCCACCTCCAGCGGGTCGAACTCACCACCAGGTGGTGATCGGTTGACAACTCTGCCCCTCTCAGCACCCGAGTGTCCAAGACACCGGGCCGGAGGTCAGATGACACAACAACACCCTTGTGCTTGAACATAGTATTCGTTATGGACAATCCGTGACAGCACAGAAGTCAAGCAGAATAGGGGTGTTGATCAATATGTTGTGGATAAAATTTCCACGCAAAAGTGAAAAAAAACCTAACATGCAAGAGTGAGTCCTAAACCCTGGTCTCCTGCGTGAAGAGTGAACATATATCCTATTGAGCTAAACTACCTGTTAGAACTGCTGAATCGAGCAAATAGTCTCACGTCACAAAAATTAGCGCTCTAATTTACAAAAATTCTGCCTGCATTTCTAAATCATGTCTAATCATTAGAAACGTGAACAGAGCCTGAGCTTCAACCAACGACTTGTCTCTAAAAGATCCAATCCAACTTTATTTGTACAGCACATTTTACCAACACAAAGTCTCCAAACTGCTGCACAGAGTACAAAACAAGCAAAAGCAAAATTTGTTAAAACAATAAAGAATAAAAATAAATTACTAAACATAACTAAAAAAGATGACTGAAAAGGAACGGGAGAAGATGGTCAATGCTTCCTGCAGTACTGCTCAGTTGCCTGTACAGGCCACCTAAAGACAGTGACTTCCAGCCAGCTTCAGCAGCAGAAGTGAGAGGAAAACAGGCTTATTTGGAAATATTTCAGACCAATTTAAAAATAGTGGTGACACACTGTAATTTTAGATTGTATTGGTCAATCACAGCTCTCTTTGATTTCCCTGACTGATTCCTGCGTGTTTGAGTAATCCTGTATTGTCCTACCCCCCATCCCTGCCCACACCCCTGCACTTAGTTGTGGTTATTTGAAAAAATAAGACTATGTGACACAAGTAGATTTCTTAATATCATTCTAAAATATATCAGAGCAAGTAAATGCCTGCTGCTTGTTAAAGTGACATCTCCCTATGATGAGGCGGGGCTTATCAGCTGTGCAGTCTTGAACTGGAATTCGATGGACTTGTTTCTATTACTAATGCGTTTTAGATCAATATTGCAGTTTACAGTGAAAAAAATATAAAATGAGTATCTGCTAATGTTATAGTTCAAAGCTAAGTACCTGAAATAAGCACAATAGATCCACTTTAATCATACTCCACTGTCACCTCAGTCTTTTTATGTCAGGTTCACAAGCATTAAAAACCCTACCTTGAAATCCATGTCCAGACTCTGTATCACATCATCACTGTACTCCTCCAGCAGGCACCTCAGGCTCCTGGGAACACATTCAAAAGTCATTCTTCTGTTCAGAGTTTAGTTCTGTAAAAGGCTTAAAGGTGGATGCACATACTGTCCCGTGCAGGAGCTGAGCTGGCACAGGTCGTCCAGAGAGGGCGCCACCCCCAGTATCTTCTTAAACAATGCAAGGGGAAAGGGCAGGAACACCATGTGGAGGTGGAACACAGCCAGGCCGCATAGGACTCCAAACAGGAAGTAGTGCTCCAGAGGGGGTGTGGCCTGCGGGCAGAGGAGGGGTTATTGGCTCTGGAGTTTCATTCACTAAAGGTAGCGTCTGCTGCTCTCTCGAGGGGAAAATGCTTGGTTTCAACTACCTCCTGTTACTTCATGAACATGTTCAGTAACATGTTTACTGAACATCAGATCAGGTCTTCACAGATTAAGATCTCAGGACATTCTTATTTTAAAGTTGCACAAAGTCAACACAGAATAGGGAAATCATGTTAAAGATTACATGTGTTATTGTATTTAACTGTTTGAATGTTTTATTAATGGTTTAGTTGACATTTTATCTAGATATTCTGTAATTGTTTTATGTGTATTTCTGAACACAGTGTACCCATGAAAGAGAGAGCGTCTCTCATTGAGGTATTCTCATGTATAAATAAATGATAAATCCAAATGAATAAAACAAAGAGTTGTGTAAGTTGTGACTCACTCTGGAGGAGAACCAGGCCAGTGTGGCAGAGTCGTTGAACATGAACATCCCAGACTCGGCTGAGACCAGCTCATGGAACACCAGGTGGAAGAAGTCCTTTTGGTTGAGGTTAATGTGGTCATTTTCAACCACTTCATTTAAATACACCTAAACAGAAATCCAGTCACTCTATGCAAGATGTAAGGATATGTTTTAGAGAACAATATTGTGATCACGCTAATTACTTCACTTTACAGTAATGCAGCAATGCTACTTTTTCTTTAAAATGTGATATGGAGTTAATAAACTTAAGTTCCTTCCTTTTTTGTGTATTGCTGCAATAAGACAATACATTTTAGAAAATAATGTTACCATCTGTTACTATGCCACTTCGGAGTGATGTAATGCACTGTATTTACCAGCAGAGGTCTTCTGAGGTCCCTGTGGTTAGCCAGAGACAGTTGTTTGAAGGTGTCTTCCACGATGCGCTCTCGTCTCAGTCTGAGAGTGAAGCGCTGAAGGAGCAGGATGTCTTTATCCAGCCACCACCACTCACTCATCACGCCCAGCAAAGAGTTTTTAATCTGCACATATAACATTACCAGGAGGACGAATTATACTTAAATAAATAACTTTGTATTTAGAACTATATCATTTGATGTCATTAATATTTATTAAAACACTGACCATGAGGTAATAGTTGTTCAGCTTTAATGCCTTGTGCCTCGTTTGAAGGTCCATTAAAAAAGGAAAGCTGTTGAGAATAGGCACTTCACCCAGCTCAGACTGAAAAGGAAATAATAAAGTGTTTTTATCCAAATGACATCGTAGATCATCTATGTAGTACTTACCCTGTACGATGGCTCTGACTTCCACAGAATCATACTGACCAACATGTCCAAAGGAACTGTCGTGGTAAATGCACTGTCTGGAATTCTGTTTGGGTCTAGAGTCTTGTTCCTCTACAAAATGAAAATGTTGGAATAAGAACACCAGCAAAACTGCATCTCTGTGAACATGACGGATACGGACATTGTACATGAGTTGGACAACTTGCAGCAGACGTTTGGAAGCGCTGATTGAAGACGCATACGGCGCCGCATTCTTCCACACAGACACATGACGCACTCTGACCTCAGCCGCCAGAGCAGACCACCACTCCCCTGGAAGCACATTATGATCAGTGATATGATACATTCATAAAAACCTCTGGAATATAGTACCAAACATACACATTTAGATGGTGCACTTGACCATCTTGCTTGTCTGTGAATAATCTCTGGGGCAGTGCACACAACACGTCACATGTAAACCGTGATTGTAGAAACATTCCCCTTTTTTAATAACAATGATAATAATAATAACAACAACTATGTATTTATAACACAGTTTTCATTTCATAATGAACATAAACAAAGTGCTACAAAAGACATGCAATACAAATAAAATAATAATTAATTTTACCAAAACTAAACAGCTGGCCCCTGTCCAGGGTGAACCCGCCAAAGGCACAAAGTCATGTTTCTGACTTTTACTCTCATTATATGTCATATTTTAGTTCTCCTGTGTCTGTTCATTGCCGGTCACATGTTCTTCTCCTTCTTCCGGGAGTGGTTCTGCTGATGCTGACCTGGAAATCCTGATGCTCTTCATCTGCCTGGAGCACATGTGTCAGATTCAAGGCCACGTCCGGCCCACGAGGGGATTATCTTTGGCCCGCATGACAAAATCTATTTACTATTAGAGCTGGCCCGCCGGTATATCGCACGCAACACCATAATACTACAAATCCCACAATGCACTGCGCGTGCCTCGTTCAGCCCGCAAACGGGCCCCACTTGTTTGTTGGCATCGCTTGTGACAACTATCGTGCCCAAAAATGGCTAAACGAAAAGTGGACTTTGAAAACAGGGGTATTCAAGACAGGTGAGAAGCAGAATACATGTTCGCGGGTGTGAAGGGCAAAGCTGTGTGTCTTTTGTGCGGAAACAATGCAGCTGTAATGAAAGAATACAACACAAGAAGACACCATGAAACGAAGCACCACGACAAATACAAACACCTGGACATGACACAAAGGCTTCAGAAGATAGAAGAGCTAAAAAGATGTCTGGTTTCACAGCAGGCTATGTTCACTAAAGCCAAATCACAAAGCGAGGCTGCTGTTAAAGCCAGTTTCCTTGTGGCAGTAGAGGTTGCAAAATCAGCCCGGCCCTTCACTGAGGGGGAATTTATCAAGAACTGCATGCTTAAAGTTTGCGACGCCGTTTGCCCAGAAAAAAGGCAATTGTTTTTAAATGTGAGCCTGAGCCGAAACACCGTCGCAGACCGCGTGCGTCAGCTTGCGGACAATATCCAACAGCAGCTTGTGAAAAAGGGAAAGGATTTCATTGCATATTCCCTTGCCGTGGATGAGAGAACTGACACGTCTGATATTGCCCAGCTCTCTGTTTTCATGCGTGGAGTGGATTCGAGCCTGTGCGTAACAGAAGAGTTGTTGGGATTACAGTCAATGCATGGCACGACTACGGGGAAAGATCTATTTGAAGAGGTGACTACATGTGTTGATAAAATGGGACTGACGTGGAATAAACTTGTGGGACTGACAACAGATGGAGCACCTGCGATGTGCGGGAAGAAAGTGGATTGGTGGGGAGGATCAGAGGAAAGATGCAGGAGGAAAACGTCACAGGTGAGCTGACCGTTTATCATTGTATCATACACCAAGAATCCTTGTGGTGAGCGCCATTACACGAGCGGTTAACTTTATCAGAGCCAGAGGTTTAAACCACCGCCAGTTCAAATCTTTTCTGGAGGAGTTCAATTCACAATATGGTGCGATAGCTAAGCCAGGGAAAGGTACTGGAACGATTTTTCGAGTTGCGTGAGGAAATCTGTGAGTTCATGGAGAGCAAAGGGAAAGACACAACAGAGCTCCGAAGTAAAAAATGTCTGTGTGAAGTGGCGTTTTTGTGTGACATCACAAGCCACCTGAATGCGCTCAACCTGCATCTTCAGGGACACGGCCGTGTCATCACTGACATGTACACTACAGTCAGGGCTTTCAGAACCAAGCTGCGCTTGTGGGAGTCGCAGATGTTGCAGGTTAACTTGAGCCATTTTCCGCATTGCCAAATAATGCAAGAGCAGGCCATTTTTCCCACTGCACAGTTTGCTGACTTGGTGTTGACTTTACACGGCGATTTGCTGATTTTGAAGCTCAAAAAAGCAGGTTTGACGTGAAAAGTGTACCATCAAACCTCCAAATTGAGCAGATTGACCTCCAATCTAGTGACACACTGAGGGCAAAATATGAGTCTGTGGGCGCTGCAGAGTTTTCACGTTTCTTCCCCGACACAATGCCAAATTTGCGCTTCCAGGCTGCTCAAACGCTCTCTATGTTTGGCAGCACATACTTGTGTGAATAACTGTTCTCTTTGATGAAGCTAAACAAAAAATCACACAGGAGTCGTCTTACCGATGAACATCTTCACTCAATCTTGAGGATTTCCTCAGATCAGAGTCTGACCCCAGACATTGATGAACTTGTATCCAAGATGAGACACAAAGTATCTGGCTCTGACAAGTGAACATCATAGAACAGTAAACAGTGCTTTGACACCTTTTCAGTTGGTAATGCAGTTTAATTTTATTTACATATTTACCCTTGCTGCTACAGGACATTTTATTTTTCTTTGAAGTATATTACATTTGCTTGTTGCGTGCCTGAAGAAAATGTTTTCATTTGAAATTACTCAAGCAAATGCTCTGAGACTTTAATTTATGATTTATTTATCGTTTAAATTGTATTTATTTCATAATTAATGTTTTATACAGGGAGTATATAAGCACCAGGTTCAATATAAGCAAAAAGGTTGTGTTAACAAGTTTTCAATAAACGTTGAACCCGTTCGGCCCTTGACTTGTAGCAATTTTTTTAAATTGTATTTGAATTTGACACCTGTGATGGAAAAATGTCATGTCATTAGGTTGTTGCGATGCTAAGTAATAAGTTACACAAGATGTTTGATTATTTCAAGAGCTTTGATTGTTTCAACATGGTCAGCTTAGTGCTTTGGTCAGTGCTTTGGTCAGTTGACACTTGCATAGGTGAAGGACAGAGAGCCCTGCCATAAACTGTTAATGTATGTGAAGGATTAGGAAAGGTGCCTTTCTGGACATCCTTGAGTGAGCAGCCTGATAACCCACACCCAGGGATGAAACAATGGCCTCTAACAATAATTACATTGTGACATCATGTTCTGACTGTTGTGCCTTTTTAAGCTGGAGTTCGTGACATTCATTGAGTCAGACAAGGGAGGGAGAGACGACTCTATCAGGGAAAGCATTTGGCTTGTGCACGGCTGAAATAAAGACCCACATTTGAACATGACAACTTGGTTCTATTCTGCCTTATTTCTCTGGCACCGTGTACTGTATAGTATATTTTCCGCAACAATTTGGCGTCACGAACAGGATTCTTCGACCGGTGCTTCGTCTTCGTGGGCCGTGACGCGGTGTTTGGCCACCTGAAACAACACGTTTCCAGCTTCATTCCTCATCAGTTCAGAGAAATTAGGACCGTCATGCGCCTGGGAAGAGGACGCCAGCGCAAGGTCCCGAAAAGAGAATACGTTGTGATGAGCTGTCTTGTTCTAATTGTGTAGACTAGGTTGTGTTTTTTTATATTACAAAAAAAATAAAAAATAAGGGGAAACTTGACATTTTAAACACTAAAAGACGGAGCTGAGACTATTTTGAAGTAGTACCATGCACCTTAATTTTTTTGCAAAAAACAGAACCTTCAATTTATTCAAATTAAAAGGTCTTTCTTTACAAATTTTACAATTACAATTGAATGTATAAATAATTCTGCTTGACACAATACCCCATTGTGCCAGTGTCTAAGCACATAGGTTAGCAGAGTCAGATAATATAATAGGAACAGGGATACATACACTGGTTAGATTGTCAGTCGGCACTGAGGCCACTGTAAAGGTCCAGAAAGAGCCTGGCGCACTAATCAAGGGCAAAAAAAAATTGAATTGAAGTTTTAAAGACAAGAAGCTTTGGTCTAGTTTTGTCAAGGACAATTATGGAGGCGTCGACGAGAACGTCGTTAAAAAAAGCACCACCGCGCATACAAGGTGGAGGCGTCGACAAGAGAGTTGTCATAAAAGAAACATACGCTCTGCTTAGACGTGGGCAGAGGTGAACGTCGGGGACGGTCCAAATGTGGGAAGGAATCAATCGAAGAGTGATGTGCCAATCCCGGAGACACTTGTTATGAAGGCCATGTCAAGTAAATATGGGAGAGAATTTCTGGAATATTTGCATATTCCAGATATAATATGTGGTCCAAAAATGTTTGATTTCCTTCCGGAGGATCACTAAGTGTGAATCGAATTGCTATACTAAAAGCAAAATTGGGGGAAACTTAAGAGGAGGTATTTAAAATCTAAAAAGTATCACCTGAGGTTGTGAGAGACATGGAGAGGCATGAGAAAGTGATCAAATTGTGGGACACTGATGCTGAAACGTTAAATTTGAAATGTGAGAGAAACGTGAAACATGTGAGAGGGAGAGTTTGTGTATGGTTCCTGCCAGTGTGTGTGAGAAACAGAGAGTGACTGTGTGCAAAAGAAAGAATGAGAGACCTCCCGCTTACTCAAACATTGTGCTCAACACACGCACGGGGACGCAGATACCCAGTGTGCACGCACATGCACCCGCACCCGCACCCGCACAACACCAAGCAAACAGACACCTTTAAATGAACAATTTACTGTGTTAGTGCCTCCTCTCCACACAGACCTAACCTGCCTTTCTGTGGCGCGGCTGCACACAGACCTTGACCTTGTGCCCGGACAGTCAGTTCAACATGCCACAACTCGAGATGGACGACATGGTTGAAGTTGTAACCCACACCAGACCACCGTCCACCACCCGTGACACAACCAGAACCAGCAGTGGTGACACGAACCCTGCGAAACGCAGCACTGCCTGAACTGCTGCTCACGTGTCCCAAGTGACGGGACCGGACAGGCAGATGTACATGTACAGGCTATGGTCAACGAAGATGTCATGCCTATGGCAAAATCCCTGCCTCACCCAGCAACAGATGGGTAAGAATTCAGGAAAGACTTTGAGTTTTGCAAGGCAACAACCTTCGTGCAGCCTGTCTTTTAGGTCAACATGTATTGCTGCGGAATGGACAAAGAGGTGGGTGCTATATGTGTTTTTGGCCAAATCGGACATTTTGCTTGAGAATGCCCATATCAGAACATGCAACCAGGGTTTCCACACCCTTGTGGGGCCCATCACGAGGCCTACCCAGTGCCACAACAGCAACAGGCCTATCCGGGGCAATAGCAGCACCACACCTACCCAAAACACGGACCGCGGCATGGAGGTTTTGGTTCAAACTGACTGGACAGGGCGAAGGCAGAAACAATGGATGAAACAACATACACAAAATCACCTCTGCAGGGGGGTAATATACATCTCACACTACTCAAACATGCTATCTCTCATCTTGAGGCTAGAGCTGCTAAAACTACTGAAATGTATTTGAGAATATCTCAAGGATATTCTAAATTTCAACTAAATGTTCTGGTGAACTCAAGAGCTACACGTTTTATAGTCAAATTTACTGCAAAAGCCCAAGCTGAGTGGTCATTATACATATTCACAATCTGCATCTGGTGAGACATTACAGGAACTCTACACCTCTCCTTTAACATGCTCTGATAACAGTGGTTAATCATTCAAACATTTCTCTATTCTCACTCGTGCCCTGTTAACCTTCTTATTTGTCTCATCTCCACCCCAGATGGAGTAAAGGTGACTACATTCGAAGAATTAAATGGAGATTCAAATTTATAATGGAGCTTATAGATTCCAAATCTGATTTTCAAAGGAAATTGACCCATAACTCCTCGATTGAATTGATTTCTTTAGCTCAGGAAAAAGTAAAGCAAACTGATGATACTGTGTTTTCAGAGGTGCAGGAGAGCTGCAAAACATTCCTTATTTGTCCACAGAAAGAGAACACAAAAATGATCGGCAATGGTGTTAAAGTTGTGAGGGCTTACTGCCTACAGACTACATTTATTTGGAAAAATCAGTTCTCTGCTGTACCCATGTCACTCTGAAAAGAAAAGATTTTGGGATGTTAAAAAAAAACAAAAAACTTAAACCTCCAACTATTTCTCGGCCTGCAGAACTAATTCTGTTTGAAAGTACTGTCACCTGTACAGGCTCCTGCTGCTCCGATACTTCTCCCACATTCTGCCACTGCCTCTGACCAATGGAACAATGGAAAGTATCGAATATACTTTCAAATTATTTTAAATGTTCATTGTGTGCATTTTGTCCTGAGATTTTTTCAGAAAGACTCTTAACGTGCTATTGTGGTCAGAGAGGAAGTGGCAGAGGGTGGAGATGAGGAGGTCAAGAAGGCAGAAGAAGGAGGACATCGTGAAGGTTTCCCCTAACGTAAAAGATACTGATGAAAAATGAATTAGGCTAACTAAACCCAGCTGGTTTAAATCTTATTATCGAGAGCTCTGTAGAACAAATATCAAGAGTTTCTGTTTTGATTGACAACAACAAAATATTGAAAGATTTGTATTAAACTTGCTGCAACAACAGATAAGATTAATTCAGATTTTTAAATATGGTCAGTATTTTGGGGAATGTGATAACGGACAGCACACTTCCTGTCCCCAACATAGTCACAAAAGATGTGTTTATACGGGGCAATTTTTGTGTGCGCACAGAACAAAGCTACATTTGAATTTTTGTTTTTTGTTTTATTTTTGGACTTGACAAAATTATCTTTTTGGACTTAACGTGTCACTTGGGCGTTACAAAAATAAATTGAATTGAATTGAACTAACACTATATGTTGTGTGTGAATGTGAATGAATGAAATTGTCTTCTCTATGTCTATGGACTCGTTTATATATGTTTTCTGAATTGTCAAATAACATTGGGACATGTTTTATCATAATTTTAAATGTTCAGGTTTCAACAGATAATTTACAGTTACAAGTGGACTGGAGATTGGATCCAGAGTTGATCTTTGTGTATGTGTTTTCTTTATCTTCACAGGATAAAGAATTACAACACAAAGGGAACTAAGACGATATGGATACAAAAATCAAACTACAAAGGAGAACGTATACTTGATGTCAAAAGAACCAAGAGCGAAGCCAAGAAAAGAAAAGAGAAAAAAGGAATTTGATGTGATGTGATTTTTCTTGTACAACGCTCTCTTCTGCTTTATCTCAACAGGTTGTTCCAGATTAAAACAGCATTTAAATACATTGATACAACTCACTTGAGTCCTTGAATTTAATATGGACTACAAACAAACAAATAAACAAACGATCCAGAAGATCCAGAGAGCTGCCTTTTCTCTCCCACAGACCAGACCGACCATGAAACGAAGAGGGGGGAAGCACTTTTTCTTTCTGTGCAGGCAAAAGCAGATCCACCAACGGCAGCTGAGGTGCAAACATTGGAGATCAAAGAGCTGGTTGGGGCAAATACCAGGTTCTCCTCATCACCGACACCGCAGTGGAGGAACCTGATTCACGCGCCACACCGTCTTGCCCGTGGAGCCCGACGACGACATCCACCCGTGGGTCAGATACCAGAGCTGACAGCAGACTGCAGTGAAAGTCCCTACAAGTCCCTACACTTCAACTTTGACATCGAGGGACCATTGAATTGCAACAATCTCAAACGTGTGAGAGAAGATCGTAAAGCTTGAGCCACACTAGAGCCCACTGATCCGATGCTCTGCTCCGAGCACGTGGCACTCCTCTAAAACCCAGCGCAGATAAAAGCGTTTGATACTCACATCTACATGAACACTGTCTTCATGGCTCCAAAGTTATACCAGATTCCTCTTCAAGAGAGTTCTCAGGAGCCTAAGAGCACGAGATGGTGTCTCATCGAGAGAAGATCTGTAGAATTCTGGTTTACTCTCTATTGCTGACATTTTTGCTTGATGGTATGATTAATGATAAAACGAGGTTTTATAATGATCATAAGAGGGGTATTGTGATGGAAAAATGTCATGTCATTAGGTTGTTGCGATTTTTGATTATTTCAAGAGCTTTGATTGTTTCAATGTGGTCAGCTTAGTAACCTTTGTCATGTGCTTTGGTCAGTTGACACTTGCCTAGGTGGAGGACAGAGAGCCCTGCCATAAACTGTTAACGTATGTGAAGGATTAGAAGGTGCCTTTGTGAGGGGTCTGTTAACCCACACCCAGGGATGAAACAATGGCCTCTAACAATAATTACATTGGGACATCATGTTCTGACTGTTGTGCCTTTTTAAGCTGGAGTTTGTGAGATTCATTGAGTCAGACCAGGGAGGGAGAGACGACTCTATCAGGGAAAGCATTTGGCTTGTGCACGGCTGAAATAAAGACCCACATTTGAACATGACAACTTGGTTCTATTCTGCCTTATTTCTCTGGCACCGTGTACTGTATAGTATATTTTCCGCAACACACCCCTGGCCTGGAGGAACACTCTCTGCTCTAGATGAACAGCTCTTCATCTGCCTGGAGGAACACTCTCTGCTCTAGATGAACAGCTCTTCATCTGCCTGGAGGAACTGTCTCTAGATGAACCTCTCTCTCCTCCTGATGGTTCTGCCTGTCTGTGGGAGGACGATTTCTCCTTCACTGTGGTTCTTCCAGAGGGTTTGTAGTTTGGGTTCTGTAGTTGGGGTCTAAGGACAGGGGGCTCTGGGACAGTATCCATTTGCTAATTTCTTATGAACATTGTTTGATCTGTTTTTTACTAATTTAATTGAAATTGAATTCCCTTCTGTGGCTACTGACCTAAACTGTTTTTGACTGATGAGGCTAGTAGGTGATACATTTGTTTTTAAAGCCATTGCTGCTTCCATACATGCTTACCTAATCCCTAACTTAACCCTTCGTAACATTGAGTGAGCGGTCAGAGCAGACCGACCCTCTGGACCTGACACTCTAGTATTAAACATCATGCTATGTGCTAATGACGTTTACTTCAGCTCAGGTTTTCTACATGTTCTTACATCTGCTGAGAGTCCAACCTCTCTATGAGCGCTGGAGAAAGCCAAAGGAACCTTGGGTCACAGCCCACCACCCTTTGGCAGCATTAGCGTGATATGGGGATGAGAGAGAGGGAGGACATGTGTGGTCAGTTAGGTCAATGATTTACCTGTGATCAGGTAAATCATACCTGTGATCATACCTGTGATCATTTTTACACAATGCATGTTTAAAAATGTCTGAATCTAAAGCCAAACCTATGAATCAACACATTGTTCAAAACCTAATTTCAACCACACAATGATGTAAGTACCTAAAACTCGGATGCTCTCCTCGGGCAGTCTGAGTATAGCTGTAGCCAGAGCCTCCACCAGCACGTTCTCCCTGTGTGTCCTTGGGAGTTGGTGGAGCACATGCAGGAGCTCCGTGAGCAGCAGGTAGATCCTCAGACACTCCACTCCCACTGGGCAGGGGCTCAGAGACAGGACCAGGCGCTCACACACTCTCTCCACCTGGACACAAAACAATATTAGACAGGTGTGTAGAGGTCAAGACGTCCTCCTGGTGAAACAAGGGATGTTCTGGGATATCTCCTCCAGATATGGACCAGAGCATCACTGAGCTCCACCTGCAGCACATGCATGATGTTCCAAATATCACCTATTGCAGTGGTTAAAAAAAATAAAAAGATTTTTTTTTTTAAATAAATAAATAAAAAATAAATTGATTTGATTTTTGATTTGGTTCTCATCCTATACAATATAATATACAATGTACTTTATTGTCCACTTGGGGAAATTTGTGGTGGACTCGTGCTGTGTCTTCAGTAAAAACCCTGCGATACAATCACAGTCACAGTCAAACGCACGTGAAAAGGCTTCAGTCTAGAGGCTGCTTTAGGAGCCGTATAGATGTAGGCAAAAGAGTTTTGAAAGCAACCGAGTCTGCACAAGGGGACCCTATAGCGCCTCCCTGAGGGCAAACGGTCATACTCTGAGCAGGAATATTGACATTTTATGCAGTAATCTTAAGGCTTAAAATGCAGTGGTAAATGTATCTACATTTGATTTGTTGGTCTACCAAACTATTGCTTCTATGCCTATGTCCTGAAAATAAAATAAAACTGTAAAAATTAGGCTATTTAATCACTTTGTGTAGCCTGTTTTGTGTTTGTTGTCATGACTGAAAAAGAGAACCACTGGAGGAACCCAGGAGGAACCCAGGAGGAACCCAGGAGGAACACGCCACAGTAGTCTCCTCTCCTAAGGAGGTCTGTGCATCCACAGAACTGCTCATGCTGAATGATGTTACAGGCAAAGTAATGTTCTTTAGACCCTCACACGTCTGCCACATGTGCCAAACCATGTATGTAAGCCTTGTTTTCATGTTTTGTTGCACCTACAGTTCACCCCATAAACGTCACTGCATGTTTTGTAATGTGACTAATTCATATTTACTGTCTTTCTGTTCCCAGACCACACACACACTCTACACATACATTGTTGCCAATTAAATGAAATTCTCAATTTATTCCAGTCTCCTGTGATTCTCTAACCGGAATCAATGGCCCATACTGTCCGCTCCAATCAGCGTTAATTCCCCTTGGTTAATGTGGACTAACCCTTCGAGCCGGATTGGAGCCACGCTTAAGCAGTATGGACCACTCAACGCCCATGGAAGAGGAACTTACCAGGCCCCGGAAAAAAAACTCGTCTACCCACACTCAGGGAGACACACAGCTTACTCCATAGGTCGTTACCCATAAGATGGAATCTCTCCCATGCAAGCTGCAATACTGGAAGAGAATGCTAAACAACTTGAACTTGTTAACCTTCCGAGACAGATGGAAGAAGATGTACGGGCAGAGCGTGAACTTCAGCAAATACAGTGTAGGGGAATGAAGTTGTGCATTCCTCAGACACATCTATTCTGCTGTTTTTCCAATCCAGAGAACCTCTCTCTCTCTCTCTCTGCAGAGACAACGGGGGTTTTCACTACAGGGGGACTTTTGGGTGCAAGTTAACAGACATTCCTCCCTCATGAACAATGTGATACAGGGATACTGCCATTGGTGAAAGTTTATGAAAAATGTGATAATGTCATGAATGTTGTCTGTATTTGCACCATACACTGCTCTCTAACCTTGTATTACACTAAATTCTATTATGTTTTTCGGCGGTAAGTCGAGTACGCCCACCAAAGGTGAAAGAAGATGTAAAATGTATCTACCTCAAGAATTAATGTGCACGAACTGCTAAAAGCGTATTAACGTGTGATGTTAAAACAGGGTTTTACTTTGCCAAAATAAGCGTTGAACGGAAGCAGCCCGCAGTTGCGCCCGCCCCTTCCTCTTTAAGCCCCGCCCCGGCGCGTAGAACGAGCACAAGAGGAAGCCCTTCAAGCTAAAGAAGTCTTGAGCAAACGCCTCGACCAAAGTCGCAGACTACAGCAGCTACAGACTGATGTTGAACTAGCCAAACTGGTCACGTCAATGCTCAGCGCTAATAGCAACTCCTCAAGCCCCCATCAGCCACAACCAGCAGCTACAGCGTCACCTGCGCAAGTAAGACTTATTGCCTCATTTGCACACCTTAGCTCTGAAGCTCCTCATCTAAACCCAAGCCCAGACATTGTCCAGCCCTGTCATTCTCCAGTTCCAGTCCAGCACCTACCCGTAGTGGCACCAATGAACAACAATGATGTTGCGGCTGTCCCACCAGTCAATGCACTGCAACATTTTACAATTCACCAGGTGTTGTCGTTCCAGCAGCAAAGTACTTTAAGTCAAGTAACAGAGTTAAACTCTGCATCGCACCCCACTCTCGTCAGCACCAACGCAGTGCAGCCAACACCGCCAATAGCATATCGCAGATGGGAGCAGCCTCCGGCCACATCCTTTCCCATCCAGGCTCCCTTACCAGCAACGGCCCCCTATCCTGGTCTACAACCACAACCCGGAGCAGAAATGCTAATTGCCTCTGTCTTTGGCATCCCCAAGCCCATGCTGCCTGTGTGAGAGCGGTGTTGAGAGTGACTTTGCCCTCCTGAAGATTGCACTGGACAGTCTGCTCAGTAACCATAGCCATCTCAGTGAGCAATAAAAATACCAAGTGTTGCAAGCCAGCTTAAGCTGCCAAGTGCTCTTCAACTCGCAAAGGCATACATGCATCACTCAAGCCTGCATACCGCTGCACTAAGCGCACTACAAGTATGAACGGTCGCCGCCAAGGAAAGAGATGGGGCATTTTATTCAAAAGTATGACAACATGGTGCCTTCACTTAGATCTCCTCGAAGGCTTGGACTCCGACACTTTCCTGCTCTGCCACCGCCGCTTTGTTGCACGTCGAGGTAAGCCCTTCGAGATACTCTGCAACAATGGTACAAACTTCACTGGTGGCTGTCGGGAACTTCAAGAGGCCTTTCAAGAACCTTCAACTCCAAAAACAACTTGCAGAGCAGAAAATCAAGTTCCGGTTCAATCCTCCAGCTGCTCCCCACTTCGGAGGGAGAGGGAGGTCAAGTTGACAAAGGCTTCCTTTGTCGAGAGTCATTCTAAAGGAGCAAGTTGTTCCTGAGCCGGTCCTGTGCACCCTACTCACCTCTTTCATCACAATGGGCTTATTTAGAAGTTTGGAGAAGGATGTGTGAGCAGAAGACAGGTCCAGTCCACTGTGCTTTGACGAGGTCTCAAAATGCCTTCTGTTAAAACACAAAAATGTCATGTGCTACAGTATGTCCAGGATGTGGAGATGTGAAAGGAGAAAGTGTGTTACCTGTGGTCCAAGAAGCTCAGATTCAAACGTGAGACAGAAGAAAAGGCTCGAGCAATTTCCCTGCTTAGATAAAGCACTATCTTCAGGTCATTCTATAGATGCACGACAGCACTTAAACCACACACTCCACTTACCGTTTGGTCTTCTTCCATGGCTGTGCATCCGAGGTCCAGTTGGTGAGCAGATCAGTGAGAGGAGGATGTTGTAAGACACCTGAAGTACTCCCAGACTGCTCCTGGTCACACAAATAAACTCATTAGTGTCCAGTTTGAGTCAGGTCCAGCACTGTGTGTCAGACCTGGTGAGAGGCGTATGAGCAGTGTCCTCCTGCAAAGACCTGCCTGATGCCTCCACCCTCTGCGCTCTCTGCAATCACAGGAGTCTGTTATCTGTCCATCCAGATGTACAGAGACATTAAGACAGACGCACAGAGGACACATGTGTTTACCGTGTCCTGGCAGCTGCACCAGCAGAGGCACAGCAGCACTGTCCTGTTCCCTCGTTCCTCTGCAAGCTCGGTCCTGGGCTCCACATGAGTATACGTGTGAGTCTGTGAGCACCAGCGTGTGAAACCTGCACAAAACACAGACACATGCTGACACACAAGTCTGACAGAGTTAACCACACGCACTCTGAGGTCAGAGGTCAGAGGTCCAGCTCCAGGTCCAGGTCCAGGTCCAGGTCCAGGTCCAGCTCCAGCTCTTGATGCCTAAAAGACTTAAAGCTGCTCCACTGCACAAGTTGTGTGGTGTTTTTCATTTATTTTATTGCTTTTATTTATCTATTTATGCATGGATATTTTATAGTTTTGTTGTCACTTGTTTCTGAGCAACACTTTGGAAACGGTTTATTATTCAAACTGTGCTGTATCAATAAATCAATAAAGTGAATGTACCTCCCACAGGCCACTGCCATCACCTTTGACCCCCACAGTTCTGCCACAAGTCGAGGCCTCAGCTCGTCCCTGAAGCTGTTGTGTCCAAGCTGCCCGTGCTGCCCCGACCCAAACGTGTACACGACCCCATCCTGAACACACACACACACGTAATGTACACACAAACACACACACACACACACACGTAATGTACACACAAACACACACACACACACACACACACACACGTAATGTACACACAAACACACACACACACACACACACACACGTAATGTACACACAAACACACACACACAGACACACAGACACACAGACACACACACACACACACACGCACAGTCTGGCTCTGATCGTACCTTGGTCAGAACAGCAGTGTGTTCCTCTCCACAGCAGATGTGACTTGCTTTCTTCATGTGGAGCTGCTGGAGCAGCTCTGGAGTGTGTCTGTCTACAGAAGAACAGAAGAACAGTTTGATCAGGCTCATGTGGACGTGTCTCCGAGTCTCCGTGTGGTACCTGTGGTGTCCCCCAGGCCCAGCTGCCCACAGGAGTTGCATCCCCAGCTCCACACTCCTCCAGACACCGTCAGGCAGAAGCTCTGCTCTCCTCCTGCAGCCAGCAGCACCACCGGAAGGTCTGATGTACTCTTCACATGCTGGGGACTGGTGGTCCCAGGGCCACACTTACCCACACCCAGCTGGCCCCTGGAGTCCACACCCCAGCTGAACACCTCGCCATCTGAACAGAATGTTGTTGTTTTTTCAGGTCAAATTGTGATAAATTTGAGTAACAAATTAGTCATCTGTTGATGACATCACATGAAAGCGAATAATAGGTTTTAAATCACTTTTTATTTTTATTTTGCCAGGTTTCTAGGGTCCCAAATCACTTCAGACCTTTGTGACTATTTGTCCAGGAGATGGATGTGACTCTTCAAAAGACTGAACACCCAAAAAGCCTCTGGCCCGGATGGTGTATCCCCCTCACCCTTGAAACAATGTCTCCTGGACCTGAGCGTCTCCAGGACCGTCTCCAGGACCTGAGCGTCTCCAGGACCTGTGCGTCTCCAGGACCTGAGCGTCTCCTGGACCTGTGCGTCTCCAGGACCTGAGCCTCTCGTGCGTCTCCAGGACCTGTCCGTCTCCAGGACCTGTCCGTCTCCAGGACCTGAGTGTCTCCAGGACCTGAGTGTCTCCAGGACCTGAGCGTCTCCAGGACCTGAGCGTCTCCAGGACCTGAGCGTCTCCAGGACCTGAGCGTCTCGTGCGTCTCCAGGACCTGAGCATCTCGTGCGTCTCCAGGACCTGTCCATCTCCAGGACCTGTGCGTCTCCAGGACCTGTGCGTCTCCAGGACCGGACCGTCTCCAGGACCTGTCCATCTCCAGGACCTGTGCGTCTCCAGGACCGGACCGTCTCCAGGACCTGTGCATCTCCTGGACCTGTCCGTCTCCAGGACCTGAGTGTCTCCAGGACCTGAGCGTCTCCAGGACCTGAGCGTCTCCAGGACCTGAGCATCTCGTGCGTCTCCAGGACCTGTCCATCTCCAGGACCTGTGCGTCTCCAGGACCTGTGCGTCTCCAGGACCGGACCGTCTCCAGGACCTGTGCATCTCCTGGACATGAGCGTCTCCAGGACCTGAGCGTCTCCAGGACCTGTGCGTCTCCAGGACATGAGCGTCTCCAGGACCTGTGCGTCTCCAGGACCTGTCCGTCTCCAGGACCTGAGCGTCTCCAGGACCTGAGCGTCTCCAGGACCTGAGCGTCTCCAGGACCTGAGCGTCTCGTGCGTCTCCAGGACCTGAGCGTCTCGTGCGTCTCCAGGACCTGAGCGTCTCGTGCGTCTCCAGGACCTGTCCATCTCCAGGACCTGAGCGTCTCCAGGACCTGAGCGTCTCCAGGACCTGAGCGTCTCCAGGACCTGAGCGTCTCCAGGACCTGTGCGTCTCCAGGACCTGTGCGTCTCCAGGACATGAGCGTCTCCAGGACATGAGCGTCTCCAGGACCTGAGCGTCTCCAGGACCTGAGCGTCTCCAGGACCTGAGCGTCTCGTGCGTCTCCAGGACCTGAGCGTCTCGTGCGTCTCCAGGACCTGAGCGTCTCGTGCGTCTCCAGGACCTGTCCATCTCCAGGACCTGAGCGTCTCCAGGACCTGAGCGTCTCCAGGACCTGTGCGTCTCCAGGACCTGTGCGTCTCCAGGACATGAGCGTCTCCAGGACCTGAGCGTCTCCTGGACCTGTGCGTCTCCAGGACATGAGCGTCTCCAGGACCTGAGCGTCTCGTGCGTCTCCAGGACCTGAGCATCTCGTGCGTCTCCAGGACCTGTCCATCTCCAGGACCTGTGCGTCTCCAGGACCTGTGCGTCTCCAGGACCGGACCGTCTCCAGGACCTGTGCATCTCCTGGACCTGTCCGTCTCCAGGACCTGAGTGTCTCCAGGACCTGAGCGTCTCCAGGACCTGAGCGTCTCCAGGACCTGAGCATCTCGTGCGTCTCCAGGACCTGTCCATCTCCAGGACCTGTGCGTCTCCAGGACCTGTGCGTCTCCAGGACCGGACCGTCTCCAGGACCTGTGCATCTCCTGGACATGAGCGTCTCCAGGACCTGAGCGTCTCCAGGACCTGTGCGTCTCCAGGACATGAGCGTCTCCAGGACCTGTGCGTCTCCAGGACCTGTCCGTCTCCAGGACCTGAGCGTCTCCAGGACCTGAGCGTCTCCAGGACCTGAGCGTCTCCAGGACCTGAGCGTCTCGTGCGTCTCCAGGACCTGAGCGTCTCGTGCGTCTCCAGGACCTGAGCGTCTCGTGCGTCTCCAGGACCTGTCCATCTCCAGGACCTGAGCGTCTCCAGGACCTGAGCGTCTCCAGGACCTGAGCGTCTCCAGGACCTGTGCGTCTCCAGGACCTGTGCGTCTCCAGGACATGAGCGTCTCCAGGACATGAGCGTCTCCAGGACCTGAGCGTCTCCAGGACCTGAGCGTCTCCAGGACCTGAGCGTCTCGTGCGTCTCCAGGACCTGAGCGTCTCGTGCGTCTCCAGGACCTGAGCGTCTCGTGCGTCTCCAGGACCTGTCCATCTCCAGGACCTGAGCGTCTCCAGGACCTGAGCGTCTCCAGGACCTGTGCGTCTCCAGGACCTGTGCGTCTCCAGGACATGAGCGTCTCCAGGACATGAGCGTCTCCTGGACCTGTGCGTCTCCAGGACATGAGCGTCTCCTGGACCTGAGCGTCTCCTGGACCTGAGCGACTCCAGGACCTGAGCGTCTCCAGGACCTGTGCGTCTCCAGGACATGAGCGTCTCCTGGACCTGTGCGTCTCCAGGACCTGTGCGTCTCCAGGACCTGAGCGTATCCAGGACCTGAGCGTCTCCAGGACCTGTGCGTCTCCAGGACCTGAGCGTCTCCAGGACCTAAGCGTATCCAGGACCTGAGCGTCTCCAGGACCTGAGCGTCTCCAGGACCTGTGCGTCTCCAGGACCTGAGCGTCTCCAGGACCTCAAGTTTGGATCACAGCTGACCACTCCCCTCAGGCAGGGGCCCCTCCCCTCTATCTATACTACATCTTTTTGCACTGTAGTATTGTATAAACAAATGCTAGTTTTGCATTCTTGTTCTGTCCATAATGTGAATTTATTTTAGATACGGCCAAAGTCATTTTTAGGCATTTTCTTTCATACCTTTACCATTTATTTATATTTGTCTTTTGTGCGGCACCACATCGCTAAATCTAATTCCTATAGTGGCCATGTTCTAGTCTCTGACAATAGCAATAAAACGTTTTCTGATTCTGATTCAAACCTTTGGTCAGAGCGAGCGAATGGTGAGTTCCACATGAGATCTGAGAAACTGACACGCCACGAAAAGCTCCAAACGCACTGAAAACAAAAAACAATGTCATGATCACGAGTTCAGCCCACAGCAGCTTTAAGAGAGGACAGGAGGACCAGACTGACCTGAGCGGGACCAGACTGACCTGAGCCGGACTAGACTGACCTGAGCGGGACCAGACTGACCTGAGCCGGACTAGACTGACCTGAGCGGGACCAGACTGACCTGAGCCGGACTAGACTGACCTGAGCGGGAACAGACTGACCTGAGCCGGACTA
>NW_027316167.1:41514333-41534333 GCF_026437365.1 Eucyclogobius newberryi
GCACTTTTGGAGGTGAATAGAAAGTTAACCCACGCAGTGTTGCACCGTCACGTGCACAAGACAAGTTTATAAATAGCATCTTACATTGAGTGAACAAAAGCATCAATCATCTTTAAAACGTACATACTTGGCCTGGTGAAGTTGATTGTCCTGGTTGTTTCCATGGAAATGTTGTTCCTTTGGCTATAATATTCCACACAGTGTGGCATAAAACTCATTTATCTACACAATGTTCTGCAGTATAGTTTTAACTTTAACCCCAGAAAACTACACACTGTACCTTTAACTATGGCACAGATCACTTCTATATTTTAGAAGTGATCTAAAATTTTTACTTCATTTAATAAATAAAATGAAGTAAAAATTATACCTCGTCAATGCAAAAGCAAGTGGAACAATTTTTAATTTGGTCAAAATGAATGCGTAAAATGTTGTCTGGACAAAATGATTTTTAGCTGAAATCTTATTTTATTGGCTTGAGTCGTGTTACTTTGAATAAAGTGGTTCTTTATAGTAAGAAGGAATTATAAAATATAGTTATAATTATTTGCAATATTCTACTACTATAGTTAAAGGTCTCATAACATGCAAAATCGACTTTTCAGAGCTTTTAACCTTCTGACATTGCTATTTGTGCTTCATTTATGTCCAGAGTGTTTTTTTGATTGATTCCCTCAGTGTTTAGCTATATTACAGACTATCTCCTTTCCTCCAATCTCCAAACTGACGGGCGGTGGGGGCAAGACCGCGTCATAACCACAGGCACGCGTCACCATCCCCCCTCACCCTGGATCTGTGGATACATATGGGTGCAGTTCCTCTCCGCGCCGCGCCGCGCCGCTGCTGAGCTGGATCTGTGGATACATATGGGTGCAGTTCCTCTCCGCGCCGCGCCGCGCCGCTGCTGAGCTGGATCTGTGGATACATATGGGTGCAGTTCCTCTCCGCGCCGCGCCGCGCCGCTGCTGAGCTGGATCTGTGGATACATATGGGTGCAGTTCCTCTCCGCGCCGCGCCGCGCCGCTGCTGAGCTGGATCTGTGGATACATATGGGTGCAGTTCCTCTCCGCGCCGCGCCGCGCCGCTGCTGAGCTGGATCTGTGGATACATATGGGTGCAGTTCCTCTCCGCGCCGCGCCGCGCCGCTGCTGAGCTGGATCTGTGGATACATATGGGTGCAGTTCCTCTCCGCGCCGCGCCGCGCCGCTGCTGAGCTGGATCTGTGGATACATATGGGTGCAGTTCCTCTCCGCGCCGCGCCGCGCCGCTGCTGAGCTGGATCTGTGGATACATATGGGTGCGGTTCCTCTCCGCGCCGCGCCGCGCCGCTGCTGAGCTGGATCTGTGGATACATATGGGTGCAGTTCCTCTCCGCGCCGCGCCGCTGCTGAGCTGGATCTGTGGATATATATGGGTGCAGTTCCTCTCCGCGCCGCGCCGCGCCGCTGCTGAGCTGGATCTGTGGATACATATGGGTGCAGTTCCTCTCCGCGCCGCGCCGCGCCGCTGCTGAGCTGGATCTGTGGATACATATGGGTGCAGTTCCTCTCCGCGCCGCGCCGCGCCGCTGCTGAGCTGGATCTGTGGATATATATGGGTGCGGTTCCTCTCCGCGCCGCGCCGCGCCGCTGCTGAGCTGGATCTGTGGATACATATGGGTGCAGTTCCTCTCCGCGCCGCGCCGCGCCGCTGCTGAGCTGGATCTGTGGATACATATGGGTGCAGTTCCTCTCCGCGCCGCGCCGCGCCGCTGCTGAGCTGGATCTGTGGATATATATGGGTGCAGTTCCTCTCCGCGCCGCGCCGCGCCGCTGCTGAGCTGGATCTGTGGATACATATGGGTGCGGTTCCTCTCCGCGCCGCGCCGCGCCGCTGCTGAACTGGCTGCGAGCTATAAACTTCCGCTTGTCAAAGCCGGTGGTTCTCTTCCGCCGCGGCCCGAGTTCAACATGGTGCGTATCACGACTAAAGCCCTCCACGGCCCCGTTATCCGGCTCCATCCGCCCTCTGTGTCCGCGTGAGGAGCGGGAACCGCCGCTGACCCGCGGCCTAAAGCCACGTAGAGCCTGAAACGGAGAGTTTCTCTGAGTTTCTCTGAGTTTGTTTACAACGCGACTCCTGACAAATCCACCTCTGAAGGCTTTTATTTTAATAATGTGACAGAACAGCTTGAAACGAGAATCAAACTGTGGCTGGCTAATTGGATTTGCTTTAATCTGCAAAGTAGAAGACCTACTACTAAACTACAGTCCTGTTCATGTTATATTGGCTCATAATAAACCCCTGACCCTTTAACTTTCATCTCAGCAGAAATGGAAAAGATCCCGGAATGGAGCTTTAAGTAGATGTAATGCTCAAATGGTGTGAAAAGAGTACAAATGTTCACAAAACATGCAGGTTAAAGTGTAATGTATCTGCAGGAGTGAAAACCATTGAAGTTTGTCCAGTAAAAATACTCCGACCTTCATCAAAATGGCTCAGTTGTAATCTATATTTCAGGATCTCATTTATCCGAGTGCTCATTTGTCAAAACCACCCGGATTTGTATTTTATTGTGTGATCTGAAGCTGATCCCAGTTTCTCCAGTGAAATCATATTCTGTTCACAAACGTCAGTCGTTGCAGTTTTCCCAAGCTGCGGTGAGCGTCCCGTAACTCAGTCTTTTGTATTCCATTCAAAGTGTGGCAGTGACTCCTGGTAATCAACAAACTGAATAACTTTGACCATTTAGACTTGTCCGTGACAAAGGAGCACGCAGAGCTTCAGAACAGAGCTGTGCACAGTGTGAGAGTCTGATCCTGTCTTTCCAGGGGCGTGTCAGGACCAAGACCATAAAGAAGGCCTCCAGGGTCATCATCGAGAAGTACTACATGCGCCTGGGCAGTGACTTCCACACCAACAAGCGCGTGTGTGAGGAAATCGCCATCATCCCCAGCAAACCGCTCCGAAACAAGATCGCAGGGTGAGTCGTCTGCTTCTGCTCCAAAGGCTCCGCAGCGGCTCCGCATGCAGCAGTTTTTCAGTGACATCATTTCCTCCTCAAACGACACGCGTGTTATATTCGGACAGGATTAGTTTCACCGCGTGACGGCTGCAAATGGAAATGAAACCACGAGGGCAGACTTTATTATAATTGTTGATTGTGAAGCTTGGACTGGTCGTCATGTGAACCAGAGTTTCCCCCACATACAAACACTTTGGAGGGGGGGTCCCTGTGTTTCTATATAATGACCCGCTGCTGTTCACTGTTGACCCGCTGACCACGTCTGCGTTGCAGGTATGTGACTCACCTGATGAAGCGGATCCAGCGCGGTCCAGTCAGAGGC
Source organism: Eucyclogobius newberryi (assembly GCF_026437365.1). Classification (NCBI taxonomy): domain Eukaryota; kingdom Metazoa; phylum Chordata; class Actinopteri; order Gobiiformes; family Gobiidae; genus Eucyclogobius; species Eucyclogobius newberryi. The sequence goes on from NW_027316167.1 coordinate 41,517,660, forward strand.
ATCTCCATCAAGCTGCAGGAGGAGGAGCGCGAGAGGAGAGACAACTACGTCCCCGAGGTATGACTCAAGCGCTCTTCTCTGGAGCTCCAGCGTGCCGGACGTGTCCGCGCGCGGGGGGCGTGCCGGTGGTGTCCGCGCGCGGGGGGCGTGCCGGACGTGTCCGCGCGCGGGGGGCGTGCCGGACGTGTCCGCGCGCGGGGGGCGTGCCGGACGTGTCCGCGCGCGGGGGGCGTGCCGGACCCAATGGACTAAGACACTGGACTTTCCACCTCCTTTTGCTTAGAGTAGTTCCATGTGCAGCTCGAGCTGGTTAGAACTTCATCCATCTGTTCTGTGTAGATCTCGGCCCTGGACCAGGAGCTCATTGAGGTGGATCCAGACACGAAGGAGATGCTCAAGATGATGGTGAGGGCAGTGACTTGTCTTCTGATGGTACAAAGTCATCTCTTAACCGCTTTTCTCTCCCTCAGGACTTCGGCGGGCTTTCAAACCTCCAAGTCACTCAACCCACAGTCGGCATGAACTTTAAAACACCAAGAGGACTTTAAACGTGTTCATGATGTGCAAATAAAAGTGTTGTAGGAAACATGGTGTCGTTACTGTGCTGCATCAGGGCCTAAAGGCTGGAACAGAATGAGATGCTTTGTGAAAACCAGGTTTAAGAAAAATTATAAAAAAAAAATGCTTACGATCCTTGAACCAAGACCACTGCATTTTACCACATTCATACTTTGAGGATGAAGTGGCAGCCCTTTACCAGAAACTAAAGGGGTAAAAGGTCATTTACATAAATGTACAATGTTTAGACCAAATATAACTTAGTACCATTTACAACTGTCATCACATGAATCAAATTAAGACCAGGATAAAGTAGACTCACCCCTTTAAGGCCAGCAAGTCTCTGGATAAGACTAAAGGGCCCAAACCTCATTGTGCAGAACAGCTTGGTTTCAGAGTCACTAGTTGAATATTTGCTGACCTGTTCTAGAATACAAGTTATACGGTTAAAATGTGCAGTCCTAAGAAATCAGCTAAGGCCTTTTTAAATGGTAAAGCATTAAGACTGTCCTCTGGGGGCCCAGGTCCAGAATAAGCTTTAATAAACTGATGCCAGACTTGACAGTGCAGATTGACCATGGCAAAGGCAAAGAATGTTAGTATTTCGAATAATGTCCGGTTCAGTCACTACCAGTGGACATCACCATGACAAGTAAACTGAGCTGCAGAGACTCGCTCCTTGGACACTCACTGCTACTGCAGTTTGTCAGTAACTTGCATTTCACACGTTTGGCTCTGGACACATTTCTACACCAAATAAAAACCTTTTTTGGGAAGAACGTAGAAATATGTAGTTTGAGGCTTGAAAATGGTAGAAACACAAGAAGCCAGCGTAATGCTTAAACACCTTTATTGTGCCCAATCCGAACATACTCCACAACTGTAAGTAGCAGCAAACTTGGCAGACCACAATGAGGTAGACTTTCAAAACTCTAAAAAGCAGCTGGGCTTGAGCAGCTCAGCGTGACGACCGATGGATCCAGGAGGACACGTCTTTGGCACACAGCGTCAGACAGAACAGAAGGCTCATGGGAGGAGCGTGGACCCATCTGAGCTCTACACAAGCTTGGAATAGATATTTATCAGCAACGTGGAAGTTCTTACAGTCAGCAGGAAACGAGCTGGAGTCTGACGTTCCTCTGCTGAAGTACTAAAGTGATTAAAACACCTTCCAAGTGCAAATTAAAAAGTGCAATAAACTATGTACAATCAAAACATGAATTCACTCTAGTCTCAACAAGATCCAGCAGTTGATTTAAAATGATGTGAACCAGTTAAAGTGTATCAAGTACCATTACATTTAATATAACTGGAGCAACAGAGTTTAAAGTAGTACTACCAACGCTTAGTGCCCATTCTATTGAAAACTCGGGCAAATTAAAAAAGGTAAATTGTATAAGAAAAACAAAACGTACAAATCAAATTGAAAAATAAGAGCGTGTGCCCATCAGCAGCCGCCTGGTAGAATCCTGTTCAAAATTTTCATGTCTACTTAAAACCGTGTGTACAAATGAGTAAAAAACTGCGTAAAAATGTCTGAAATGCGACTGATTAAATGAAGGCCAACGTTCAACTCCAGAAACACCAGTTGGCGTACAGGGAAAAACAGATTCCAACTGGGGCGGGAGAAGGAAAACTAAAAATTTAAAGGCACTGTATGGCGTCTGCCGTTGAAGGCAATGAGACTGGCGTGATCGCTCTTCACTTTGCAACGTAAAAAAAAAACAAAAAAACAAAAATCCGCCCAACTTTAGACCGACTCCCACCTTTCTGTCTGGCCACAAGTTAAGAAAATGCATAAAGGTGAAGGGCCCTTGTCTCTACAAGGTCACTGTGCATAGTGCCACTGAACAGCAAAAATGAGCAAGTGCAAAAGTGAACGTTTCTACAGTGAAATCCCCAGTGCAGGGCCGGCGCGGGCGAGGCGCCGCTCTGGTGCGCTCTCGGCGTGCAGCTTCACTCCAGCAGGAGCTCTTCCTTTGGCCCTGGTGTGCCTCCAGTGCAGCTCTAGCTCGAGTCTCGGTTCTTCTGGTTGCGCATCAGGGGCCGGTGGTTGCTCAGGATGTCCATGGAGTGTTGCCAGTGCCAGCAGGAGCGGCAGTAGTACTTGAAGCAGGCCTGCAAACACAACACCCTTCAGACAACGCCACTTTAAACGTGTAGCACGTGTAGCACGTGTAGCAGTGAGACGCAGACCTGGTCCCTGCAGAAGAACGGCCCGGGCTGGCGAAGGCAAACTTGACACATGGAGTCTTCCAGATACGGGTCGATCTGGACCTGAAGTTTAAAACAAGTGGTAAAAAAGTACTCTTGGTTTTAATGACTAACACGCACCTTTTTTGTAAACTTGGGTGTTTTGATTTCCACAAACGCAGCACACACGGCCTTCAGGTAACTCTGCTGATTGTTAAACGTGACACGTCCAGAGCCTGAGGAGCACAGTTAGCGTTATGAGCCCTGATGTGGAAACATTGTGCTGAAGAGGGCGCAGTCACCTATGGGGTACTTGTGCTTGTCCGTGTCAATGCCCGCGTACATGACCCCGGCAAACAGGTCGTTCATGATACTGGCCAGAGCCTCGGCGTTCAGCATCCCGTGGAGCGCACCCACAAACACCGTCTTACTGGGGTCCAAGCGCTGAGCAGGGCAGCGCACGTAGTTACTGTCAGAGATGACCCAGGGGATGACCTGCACCTGGACACCAGAGTCACCACAGTCCATACGCTCCAGCCAACACTGGACAAATGTACGCTTTGGACTTACATCTTTGCATCTCATTCTGCGACTGGACATCTTAAAATAGTACTCTCTGTTGTCCTCTGGGTGGAACGGGTCCTGGGAGCACGCGCGCAGCAGCGCCCGCACAGATTTCTCATTCTCAAATATCAGGTACACATAGCCTGCAAATAAAGACCACAATCACCAGCATGTAGGGTTCAGACGTCCATTACATTTGCAGAAATCAAACATTGGGTTCACAAGTCTTAGGTATTCATTTCCCACCAGTGCAGTTCCCATATGTCCTATGTCCCGACCCCAGGGCAAACTCACCAGTGCTCCCCGGACACCAGTAAAAATAAAAACCTACCAGCTCGCCATTACCTTTGGCCACATTACCTTTGGGAGGACAGCGTGGGTGTTTCCCATCCTTACCCGGCCACTCCACACTCAGAGGGCCATAACTGCTGAAGGTGGCGATCAGACCAGCTGCAAGCACACGTCCAATCAGGGTTCCACAAAGACAAACGCTGTAAGAACCATCGACCCAACAAGGGCCAATGTTCCACCTGAGCATGTGGGACATCCTGCAGTGTGTGTGTCAGACGTGGCAGTAGTTGGTGTGTCAGCTTTAGAGTGACGCTCACGTCTCATTAGGGCCAATGTTCATGGCTCATGACTGAGGCAGCGCTGGATTTAAATAAATAGTCAGAACTCAAAAGAGATCTTCAGCACAGATCACACCAGTGATAGTGGAGAAGAGAAGATTGTTGGCTAACATTAGCACATGCTGCTACTGCTATAGTCAACAAAAACCGTCTGGATTATATTCTCTACAGTTTAGTCAGGATTACAGGAAATCTTATTTGAAGAGTCTTTGGGTGTTGGAAATGTGCCTTTTGTTCACTTCAGCTAGCGCTTAGCACATTAAATGCAAACATTTCCTCTTCCCTCATTGGCTGCTTTTGAGTGATTCTGGCTGTATTACCTCAGAGTCTTTAACCAAAGGCATCAGCCTCTGGGGCGAGTGCGTGTGCAGCTTCTTACATTCTGTGATGTCCCAGGGGACGCCTCCCAGGAACACCTTGCAGGAGTACAGTGGGTCCTTGTTGTTTCTCGGAGGCAGCTGACCGCTCCAGGTGAACGTGGCCTCGTTCACAGCTGAGGGGGACAAACCGTTAGTACGTGGTCAGCGGGATGCGAGCAGCGGCGGTCAGAGTACGCGAGCAGCGGCGGTCAGAGTACGCGAGCAGCGGCGGTCAGAGTACGCGAGCAGCGGCGGTCAGAGTACGCGAGCAGCGGCGGTCAGAGTACGCGAGCAGCGGCGGTCAGAGTACGCGAGCAGCGGCGGTCAGAGTACGCGAGCAGCGGCCAGAGTACGCGAGCAGCGGCCAGTGTACGCGAGCAGCGGCGGTCAGAGTACGCGAGCAGCGGCGGTCAGAGTACGCGAGCAGCGGCGGTCAGAGTACGCGAGCAGCGGCGGTCAGAGTACGCGAGCAGCGGCGGCCAGTGTACGCGAGCAGCGGCCAGTGTACGCGAGCAGCGGCCAGTGTACGCGAGCAGCGGCCAGTGTACGCGAGCAGCGGCCAGTGTACGCGAGCAGCGGCCAGTGTACGCGAGCAGCGGCCAGTGTACGCGAGCAGCGGCCAGTGTACGCGAGCAGCGGCCAGTGTACGCGAGCAGCGGCCAGTGTACGCGAGCAGGGAGTTACCTGCGGCCTGTCTGTGCAGACGCGCCTCTCGCTCGATGCTGAAAGTGTCAGACTGGTCCAGGACGTCTGAGCCAGGCCAGGGACTGCCCGAGCCCGAGCGCCAGCGACGTGACAGGGCGGATGAGGCGGGGCTGGCCCCAGGGGAAGGGGTCAAAGGAGAGCTCATGTCCTGTGGGTCCAGTCGAGATCCCATCCTCAGCAGGTCCTTCTGCATGTTGGACGTGAGGTACGGCAGAGGAGGAGAGATGCGCAGAGTGGACTGCACAGCACACGCTTCATGTTAGACATTCAACACTCCATCTCTGACCATCATGAGACGTACCAGCATGTCACAGAGGTGGTCCGAGCCGGAGCTGAAGCCACTGGTCTCAGAGTCCTCTGGGCTGCTGGAGCGAGAGTCCAGAAAGGAGCTGGAGTCCAGTCTGCGCGACGCCATGCGAGCCATGCAGGGAAACTTCTCCAGGAAGTCTGCAGTCATGCCCATGGACTCTGGGCACAGGTATCCAGGAGACTTCGCCAGGATCCCGCTGAAGGGGCTGTTCAGCAAACCTAGCACTCACAGGACAATCACAGCATTTAAGCCTCAAAGATGACTCAGGGGTTTCCAGGCAGTAGCCATGGACACAAACGCTTTGTTTGACAATCCCTTTTGCCCGATGAAAGCCAGATCGATTCATCCCAGGCAGACTCACAAATCCTTTGCCCCACACTATTGTGGGACAGTGACCAGGCCTAATATTATACTATAAACCGCTAAATATTGTATTAGAAACTACGCAAAACCACCATTAAATGTCAGTTAAAGAAGTCTAAAGACTACATGTTAACTTTAGGTAGTTTGTGACTTCTGTGGCTCATTTCCTCGCCCCAGTTTGGAAAGTGGGCTCATCCAATAAACACTGTATCGAGAATATCTACAATACATTAGAACTCTGGGTTGGGTTCTCTATTGAGACTAAGCAGCTAGGCAACTCCAACATGTCCGGGTAAAACAATACTTTAAACTAGACTTAAATTGACAGTAAAGACAATGGTGTGAGATTATAGAAGCTGCTTAAAGTGCCACATCATTGTCCTTTGTGACGACACATTCAGATCCTGCACAGTCACTCTAACACTGCATTAACACTTAGACCTTCTACAGCCCGTGTTGTGCTACTTACTGGAGGGAGAGCTGGTCTGGATCTGAGTAGGCGAGGGGTGTGTGTCACTGTCCTGGCTGCTCCAGGGTCTGTCCCAGCCCGACAGGCGCAGAGACTGCAGGCCCAGGCCCAGGTCTGTGACACCCAGCTGGCCCCGGGGAGACCCCATGTCCGGGGAGACACCACAGTTTGGGAAGAGCATCCTCCTGCTGCCCACAGCAGCCAGCTCCGACTCTAAAGCACAGCAAACACTCTTTAGACACCTTCCAGCCGCCACAAACATGTACAGGATCAGGAGTTGGCGCCTGTGCTCTGCCCCAAGCTGCTAACCTGCTGCCTCTGTGCCCGGTGCGCCTGCCATGCATTTCTGTGCGCATCACTGACCCACCTAGCAGCATGTGACATGGCTGCCGCTGCACTCGCACACCCCTGCTAATGACATCAGCTCTACCACCTCCTGCAGCTCAGATACTGAAATGAGAAATTCCAGAGAGCCGTGGTTTGTTGGTAGAAGCGCTCACTCTCTGAAGGCACAGCACGTCTGAGGCGCTGCAGAGGAGGGAGGAGGAGGAGGAGGAGGAGGAGGAGGAGGAGGAGGAGGAGGAGGAGGAGGAGGACTCGTCTGCGTTCCAGAGGCAGGGGAGGGGAGGGGAGAAGGGGAGCGAGAGAGGGTGAGAGAGAGCAAGAGGGTGAGAGAGTGAGAGAGAGTGACAGCAGCAGAGGGGCATCATGGGAAAAACCCAGAGCATGACTCAGCGCTTCACAACAGAACCTTAAAGTGCAATGAGTCTGGGCCATAGTGTGAGCGTTGTTCAGAGCGTGAACACCCTGTAGCACGAGCAGCTGATGATCAGATGTGGAGGGGCCCGGGAGGAGGTGCGGGGGCCCGGGAGGAGGTGCCACTACATACAGAGCAGCTTTTTCAAACCATACTGGAGACATATCCTTAAACACGGTGGCTTCTCCCTAATGGAGCCTTCAAGTGGACCGACAGTTTCAATGTGGGAGTCCAACTTGAAGACTCTAGATCAAGGCTATTCAAGGCAATTTCCCCGCGGGCCATGGCCTCGGGGCCCAGAGCTACAAACCACCACTTTGGACAGTTTGGGGGTCTCACAACACAGAATGAAACAAGCAGGTGCAAGAAGAATTAAATGGACTAAACTAGTAAAGACAAAATATATTTATAGTATTAACAAGCGCGGGCAGTATAAGACTGTAGGACCTGATCTGGCCCGCGGGCCTTAAGTTAAATATCCCGTCAGAGATGACGTCAATAAAGAGTCAAACATCCTCAATCATGTCAGGTCCAAGGTCCTTAGACCTGGTACTTCACCCAAAATGTGTGACATTGTCCAAATACGTGGGACAGGGGCCTAAACCACTGGAGGGCCACGTACCGCAGAGCAGGTCGGGCTTCCCCTTGGCCGTGGCGGGGTTGGGGGTGGTGCACACCCCGGTCAGGTCCAGCGCGTTCCCCAGCATCGTGTTCATCCTGCGGAAGATGTCCGCGTTGCTGCAGGTGGACAAGGCCGGGGACTCGGGGTCGGGGCCCTCGGGCCTGTGGGACTCGTTTCTCTACAAACAAACACAAGACACAAGAATAAAGAACTGCGCTTTTTTATTGCACTTGCTCCGCGTTGGCGGGAAAACTACGGCAAAACTTTATTAAAACAGACATTTTATTGTTCGTGAAACTCACCAGAGAAAACGCCATGTCGCGGACAACTAAGAATTAAAAGAAATGCGACATGAGCCGGAGGTGCAGAAGGGCTACATTTAAGACTTTAGCTCGCGGCTCATTAGGGCCAATTTGGTGAACGTGTGCTGGCCGCGCGCGCGCCCTACGGAGGCTGCGCGTGAGCGCGACTCCGCCTGTCACGTGCCGCACATCAAAGGCCCCGCCGCGACAACGGGCCAATCACAGAGCGCACGGGACAGTCACACCGAGGCCGCGTGCACTGACGGCTCCACTTGTTGTTGTTGTTGTTGTTGTTGTTGTTGTTCTGTTACGTTTAATGGCGGCTGGAAAAGACGCATTTACCGCCAAACACTGTTTTGTCCATGTTCAAAGCTGTTTAACGCTGAAAGAGGGAGAAACATGTCAATTTCTCATCAAGTTTTCAAGTTTTCTTATTGATTAAATGGAACATTTTAGGCTTGACCTCACAGTTATAAAACCAGTAAAACATGTATTTATTTGCCATAAGTTTAATATTTGACAGTTTTAACAGGTCTAACTGGATATGACTGTAATTGAGGTTTTGAGTTCTTCTGAACATTTTTATATTGTTTTCTAATTCTCATTTGCTTAAATAAAAACCCTGTAGAATGTTCAAAATTCCATATTGGAGGCAAAGTGATGTAGACCACATCTCAGGTTCAATTATTTACTTTGAAATATTTAGCTGTATAAATGTCAGTTGAACAGAATCAGAATCAGGTTTATTGCCATTTGTCGATGAACAAAAAATCACAAACATAGGGATTGTGATTCGGTGATTCGGTGCAACAGAGACAACAAAAACGGTATGATATGTACATAGTAGATTAAAATATAAAATATAATGTTATGTAGTGCAATAGAAGTGACAGTGCAGTGAGTGACAGGTGCTTAGGCAGTGTTCATGAGTCCAACAGCAGAGGGAAAGAAACTGTTCTTATGACGGGAGGTTCTGGTCCGGATGGACTGTAGCCTCCTGCCTGAGGGGCGTGGCCTCCTGCCTGAGGGGAGTGGCCTCCTGCCTGAGGGGAGTGGCCTCCTGCCTGAGGGGCGTGGCCTCCTGCCTGAGGGGAGTGGCCTCCTGCCTGAGGGGAGCGGCCTCCTGCCTGAGGGGCGTGGCCTCCTGCCTGAGGGGAGTGGCCTCCTGCCTGAGGGGAGTGGCCTCCTGCCTGAGGGGCGTGGCCTCCTGCCTGAGGGGAGTGGCCTCCTGCCTGAGGGGAGTGGCCTCCTGTCTGAGGGGAGTGGCCTCCTGCCTGAGGGGAGTGGCCTCCTGCCTGAGGGGAGTGGCCTCCTGTCTGAGGGGAGTGGCCTCCTGCCTGAGGGGAGTGGCCTCCTGTCTGAGGGGAGTGGCCTCCTGCCTGAGGGGAGTGGCCTCCTGCCTGAGGGGCGTGGCCTCCTGCCTGAGGGGAGTGGCCTCCTGCCTGAGGGGAGTGGCCTCCTGTCTGAGGGGAGTGGCCTCCTGCCTGAGGGGAGTGGCCTCCTGCCTGAGGGGAGTGGCCTCCTGTCTGAGGGGAGTGGCCTCCTGCCTGAGGGGAGTGGCCTCCTGTCTGAGGGGAGTGGCCTCCTGTCTGAGGGGAGTGGCCTCCTGCCTGAGGGGAGTGGCTCAAATAGTCCATGTCCAGGATGAGAAGGGTCAGCTGTGATCCGACCTGTTCGTCCCAGAGTCCTGGAGACGTACAGGTCCTGCAGAGATGGAAGTCTGCAGACGAACACCTTCTCAGCAGAGGGCGCTGTTGTCTCTGTTTGTCCCTGGCTGTGGCTCCAGCGTACCACGCGGTGATGGAGGAGGTGATGGAGGAGGTGATGGAGGAGGTGATGGAGGAGGTGATGGAGGAGGTGAGGATGGACTCAATGATGGTCGTGTAGAACTGCACCATCATCTCCGTTGTCAGATTGATCCACAGCTGCTGCAGGAAGTACATCCTCTGCTGGGCCTTCTTGATGAGGAGCTGATGGTGGCTCCTCCCACTTGAGGTCCTGGTGATGGTGGCTCCTCCCACTTGAGGTCCTGGTGATGGTGGTGCAGAGGAAGAGGAGGGAGTCCACAGTGGAGATGGGGGAGTCTGAGATGGTGAGGGGGGGAACACCAGCCGGTCCTTTTCTATTAAACATACTATTTGCATTTTACTAAATACGGAGTGTTTGTCATAATCTTATAATAAATGAACAATTGTAAATGTCTTTGAACCTGGCTCTTATATCGCTCATGTGTATCTGAGTGGTTTTCAATTGCAAAAACACCATGGTAGATAAAAAAAAAACAGAATAACAAAAACATTAAATTACATTGTTGTTGTTGTTGTTGTTGTTGTTTTATGGCGGTTGACATCCGAGTGTTGCATTACCGCCAGACTTTATTCCTCAGACTTTGTCGTAGTCCTAAAAGTTCTTCTTTCAGTGCCTTGACTTCCAGTGCTTTGTCCTCAGACTCTGTTGTTGTTGTTGTTGTTGTTGTTGTTGTTCCATGGCGGCCGGCATCCAACCGCTGCACCACCGCCAGACTTTATTCCTCAGATGTTGTTGTTGTTGTCGTTTTATGGCGGTTGGCATCCAAGTGTTGCATTACCGCCAGACTTTATTCCTCAGACTTTGTCGTAGTCCTCAGACTCTGTCGTAGTCCGTAAAAGTACTCCTTCCATTGCTTTGGTGTTACAAAGCCCATGAGGTCATGATATGTCTTTGTGACTAGAATAGTTGTTGTTGTTTCAGAGACCAGGTAATGCAACACTCGGACGCCAACCGCCACCATTCTATTTCTCTTTTCCGCCCCCTTTTCCCAGTTGTCTGCCATTCCATTCGGGTAACTGGATTCTGTAGGACTGAAGGTCATGTTCCTCATCCTCACCTCTCTGATGTAGTACACTGAATAAACACAAGGTGGCAGGACTTGACCACAAACGTTGTCTTTTTCAAAACCCTTCATATGGAGCAGCTTATGGCTCTGGATCATGGATCATATGAACTATATGCCATTAAATAAACGAAATACACTAAAGTGAATGTACAGTACAGAATAATAACACAAATATAAAATACAAAGGTTGTTAAATCATTCATACTAATTTGGGATGTATTAGCGCGGGTATCATCCCATTCCATGTGCAATAATGTATACAATATTTCCAGTATAAAATAAGAACATTTAATAAAAACGACGTGTTCCACCCGCGTCGCTAGAGGGCGCAGTTTCCGCTCGGCCCCGCCTCCTCTTCTAAGTACTTCCGGGTCATCTCAAATGGTTCTGGCTCTGGTGTGGGAATAAAACACTGCGCTGCTGGTGTTGTTTTTTATCCGTGTGTAAAATGTCGTACAACTACGTGGTGACGGCCCAGAAGCCCACGGCCGTGAACGCTTGCATCACCGGTAAGCTCGGCTCTGTCCGCGGACGTGCTGCACCGGCCGCCCGCGCACAGCCCGGTGATGTGCCCGGTGATCCCGCGCTGCTGCTGGGCACACCGCTGCACCGCGGGCCTGCTGCAGCCGCTAGCCGCTAGCCGCGCATGCTAATTGTTTACCTATTTTCCGAGCATAAAGCAGACGTCATACGGCTCTTCACGTGTCATCTAACCCATGTTCCTGCACCATTTTGCTTTCATATGATGTCTTCTGTCGTAGAGGATTATTGCTGTTCTATATGTTTGCGTTTGTGTGTTGATTTAACTTTATACTGCATTTGACAGCTCCTCATGTGTTTGTATTTATGACTTTGCAGACTGCATGACTGCAGTTTGGGGGATAGAGCCCGGGGTGTTAGTAAGACAAAGTATAGAGTCAGATACAGGATGAAAACAATCCCTATTGTAAAAGTAATGCCTACAAAATCAACTTTAATTACATTTTAATTAAAGGTGCATCAAATATTATTTTTTAGAACTATTGACAAGTCAAATTTAGTAGTCTGAATAAAGGATTTAAAGATTTTTGTTTATGGCAACTGATTTGATTTCTAAATGTCATTATTTTAGTGCGTTTACTCAAAGCTGGGCAGAATGTCACTGTGAACAAATAATCCCTCACGTCTCTGTAATCCCCACATATTTTTCTCTTTGGGATTTTTGATGTATAGATACTTATGCATGGGATAGGCTCCAGTCACCCGCGACCCCAAAAGGGAACAAGCGGTAGAAAATGGATGGATGGATGGAGATAATTTATGCAAATGAATATCTAGTTCCACTACTATTTTTTAGTATCCATTAGTACTGTATTTTCGATACTTTAGTCTGATCCTGGTCTTGACTGTTTAAATGTGCATCCTCAGGCCACTTCACCTCTGCAGAGGATCTGAACCTGCTCATAGCCAAAAACACCCGTCTGGAGATCTATGTGGTGACAGCGGAGGGTCTGCGGCCCGTCAAAGAGGTCGGCATGTACGGCAAGATCGCAGTCATGGAGCTCTTCAGGCCTAAGGTGAGCCCTGTCCGTCTGCTGTGAGGAATCAATGACCATTCGTCCTTCACAGGTTAACTTTGGACATTAACTGTTTCAAATTTGATCCTTGTAACCCCCATTTGCTTTTAACATTTGTATTTAATGCAGTTGTCCATTCGTATGTGTTTTCGAGTTGTCATTAGGGATGCAGACTTAAACCCACGTTCAGGTTCAAGTCCGGATTCAAATCCAGAGGTTCAGGTTCAGGTCCGGACCTAATGAGTCCGGCTGAACTCATGCCATATTTGCATAATGTTACAACAGCGTAACACAAGCTACTTCGCTAGATTAAGTTGAAGACACTTGAACAAGGACGACTATCAAACACAAGGCTTAACTGCAGACTGAAATAAACTCAATTTATCTGGTTTATTCACTGTTTATTAACAGAAGTTACAACTTACAAATCACAAGCTGCTAGCTGCTAACACACATTCATATGTTTTACTAGAAGAACAACTTCCGAACAAGAGCAAGTTGAGTATTAGTATTGGAGCAGCTGTTTCTGCTGATACTATGTTTGTCAAGTGTGTTACTGGTTTGACTGGGCTGTTCCCACACCTGAAGTTTAATGCTTTAGATACATTTACACTCTTTAATTTTGCAGATTTCTGTCTGTCCGTCCGTCCGTGAGTCCGTGATGCTCCGGGCCATTGACAGCGATGTCAGTGTTTACGTCTTTTCTAACGCGAATTTCGCGATCTATGGAAGGTTTAGGATGGTCTAGATTCTAGAACGTAAAGGATATAGAATGTGAGTGGTAGATTTATAATGAGTCCAGAACCGAATCACCAGGGTTTCGTTTTTTTTGGACCTGAACCGAAACGTTTTTACAAGTCCAGATCCGGTCCTGCGGAGCGGTACACATCCCTAGTTGTCATTATGTTTCCTCATCATTCGTGCTCACAGCTGTATTCATCCTGCCTCTGCGGCTCACTGAAATGTCACTATGAAGTAGAGATTGGACAATAATAATAATAATAATAAATATAATATCGTTAATCATTATAAAAAGAGAAGACTATAATCGTTTGTGGTACATTTTGATAGACGACAAAGATATTTGACATTAAATTATACCACAAAGACACAAGTTTAACCATGATGTTCCTGTTGTAGATCAGTGTTGTTTTCACTTATGACATGTACAATCCTATTATAGTTATTTAAGCACCAAATTATTCATAGGAATTATCTTTATACCTAGAGGTGGGAGATACAGAGAAACATTGATCATAATTGAGTTATTTTCAAGATCTGCAAAGTTTGTACATGAAGTAGGGCTGGGTATTGGCAAGACCCTCGCTATACGATACGTATCCCGATACTTGTATATTTCGATACAATTCCCTCATTACAATACGTATCCTGATACATTTTTGAAAAAAGGGCGGCGGGTCGCCATGCTCAAAAGATACCGCCAGGTTGAAAAAAAACGATTGTGTTTTTTATTCAAGTCACATACAACACCAAAAACCATCCTTCCACCTCAGCCCAGCGAGAACACTGCATGGTCTGAGCATGCTGCAGCAGCATCTTCTGCACAGATCAGCTTCTGATCAGGTCCACAGCTCCTTCTCACCCCCAGAGGAGCTTCTGATCAGGTCCACAGCTCCTTCTCACCTCGACCAGAGGAGCTTCTGATCAGGTCCACAGCTCCTTCTCACCCCCAGAGGAGCTTCTGATCAGGTCCACAGCTCCTTCTCACCTCGACCAGAGGAGCTTCTGATCAGGTCCACAGCTCCTTCTCACCCCCAGAGGAGCTTCTGATCAGGTCCACAGCTCCTTCTCACCTCCAGAGGAGCTTCTGATCAGGTCCACAGCTCCTTCTCACCTCCAGAGGAGCTTCTGATCAGGTCCACAGCTCCTTCTCACCCCCAGAGGAGCTTCTGATCAGGTCCACAGCTCCTTCTCACCTCCAGAGGAGCTTCTGATCAGGTCCACAGCTCCTTCTCACCTCCAGAGGAGCTTCTGATCAGGTCCACAGCTCCTTCTCACCTCGACCAGAGGAGCGCAGCACAAACAGCAGATCAAAAGTACTATTCCACCAGGTTTAAAGCCTCCGGGCCACAACAATCTTAATTAATATTGATACTGTCTATATGGAGTCCATCGATATTTTGAACACAACCTCAACATGAAGATATAATAATATGATAAAAATAACTTGCCACGCAATCTTTAAAATAAAGAGAATAATGTGAAGTTTGTTTTTGGGGTAATGTTACAGTGCTTTCATGTGTAATGCAAAACTTAAACCACATTTTCATGAGCACTTTTCTTATGGATTTACAATAATGAGGTTCTTTTTTGTCATCGTCACATTTTTAAACCGTCAGAATGTAAATAATTATTGTGATACATCAATCTTTTAGCGCAAATAACTTTGGCCTGATAATCCTGACACAACATTAAAATATTGCCCCCAACTATGAAGGAAATGGACTTGTTTCTATTACTTTGCCGTTTTAGATCATCATCAACAAAATAAGGATCTATGCAGTTATAGTTCAATGCTAAATACCGGAGAAAAGCATAAATATACTTCTGTAACAAACAAACAAATAAACCGCGTGTTCTTTATAGGAGGAATACACAACACAGTTTATATCTACTTGCCACGTTTTAGATGAACATTGTGTGTCCTTCTTTGTGTGTGGTGTTTAGGGCGAGAGCAAAGACCTGCTGTTCATCTTGACGTCCAAGTATAACGCCTGCATCCTGGAGTACAAGCAGAACGGAGAGAGCATCGACATCATCACACGCGCTCATGGGAATGTGCAGGTGAGTGAAGCAAGCACCGTTTCACTGCCAAAAAAAACACAGGACGATGAACAAGACCAGAGAGTGAAACACGTAGCACAAAACATTTAATGAAATGGAAAACGTCTGATCCAAAGTCTGTCAAATGGGTCAACTTTCAAATTCAGGCCAAACGTTATACATTTCCATCTGTCGTATGTCAGTTATAAACAATGTTCCCTCTAATTCTTCATGTGTCAGAGCAGACAAGACTAGACTAGACTGGACTAGACTGGACTGGACTGGACTAGACTGGACTGGACTAGACTAGACTGGACTGGACTGGACTGGACTGGACTGTCATTGATTGAATAATTCGCCCCAAGAAGCAATTACCGATAGTTTGTGAGAAAATCTCAACTTTTACAAACGCTTGTCCTGTTTATGACGGACAAAACGGCTTTAATTCTGTACATTCTTGTGCTCAGTCTGTCCAAAAGGAACCATTGAACAACAATATCCACTTGTATTTTTACTGAAGTTTTCCGATTTCGAGATATTGTCAAGTAAACAAAGTTTTCTTCTCTGGCTCATGCTGCTCGTCCGGCGCATTTCTCCGTCCATAACAAATGACCTGTTTGACTTATAAGATGGTGTTTGGCATCGATCTTTTCATCAGACTGTTACCTACAGAATGAGACCATCCACGGGTTTGTTTTTCACAGCCTCCGCAAAAAAAAATGCGCCACTTCCCACGCACGAAATTCATCTTTTTACTTTGAAAATGCGCGAGCTAATGGTGACGTAGAAGACTTTGAATGGCATATTATTCTAGCCAATGAGTATGGCTTTCGAATGCGGGGTGGGACTTGGAGACAATTCTGTGTGAATCGTGTGAAGAAGCCCTTTTCTCGTGCGTAATGACTGTCAGAGCCTAGACTTTTGGGCAGGAGGCGACTAGATTTTACGCATCACGTTTTCTGTTTTTATTAGCCTTTTGGACGCGCATTTTGTTATATGTATTATTATACCAATACAAAAATAAAATAAAAAATATATATATATTTTTTTTTACCTCTATATGGGAAATTCATGTGTAAACTCATATTTACACATTTTCACATTCATTATTTTTAGCAGTTATAATAGGTAGTGGCCTACAAAACATCAAAATGTATGTTTTATGATAGAGGAGCTAAAATTGTAATAAAACAGTTGGCACATATTTGGATCACTTGTTTCGAATATACTTTTTGACACAAAAAGATCAACAGCACCAAAATGCCTGTTCCTAGAGATCTGAAACTTTACACAGTTGTCATGACAACATCATGTATAGTGAACAGCATAAGCACACAATGAAGTATGTCATGCTCAGGACCATTACTCCTATAATCTGTCATTTCCTCCTGTTTCTACTGCGTTGTAACAACAAAATTTCCCCTTGTGTGAATATTAAAGGATTATCTTATCTTCTCTTACAAATGGACAATATTCAGGCGAGACTAAAAAAAGGATGTTTTGTTTATGTTTGGGCCTCTGTAGTGTAAGTTCTGAAGCCCTGACAGTGTGTCATGTGCACATCTGCAGAAACTAGAAGGCCTAAGCTTTCTAATGATGCATCACACTTGCATGTGGGCTGTAAGATC
>NW_027316167.1:41541833-41604333 GCF_026437365.1 Eucyclogobius newberryi
TAACGATTTAATAATATCACAGAAGTCGCACCCCGGCCAATCTATGAAAAAAGGTGCAACGTATAGTCTGGAAAACACTGCATGTTTTCTCATTGTTCATGGTTTTATGTTGCACTGAATCACCAGGACACGTCTCATGTTTGTGAAAGTCGTTCAATGGCAATAAAGCTTTCAGATTGTGATTCTTTCAGTTGAAGTGTGTCGTGGAAAAGGACCGCTGCCTCATGATGATGGAGGAGCCTGTTCTAATGGCCTTCACCATGGTAACCGTGTGTTGTATTTCAGTCCCAGAGCCATTTGGAGGCGCTATAATCATAGGGCAGGAGTCCATCACGTACCACAACGGAGACAAGTACTTGGCCATTGCTCCACCCACAATCAAGGTAAGAAATGCACTTTTTAAAATGTGTTTAGCTTGATAATATTTTTGATATAGTATATATTAGAGGCAGATTTGCAGTGTGGTTGGATGACATAATAAAATAATTGACATTTTGCTTTTAGCCATTTCTTCTGATGACGAAAGTAAAATCATTTCACAGTAAAGTTTTGTTTCTCCTTTTTATGGTGAGATGTGAACCAGGTCATGACACAAATATGTAAAAAACTAAGATGAATCTTATTCCTTTGATTGGTCCTTGTTACAAATGGTTAGAGTGGCTCATAATGTAAAGGATCAATCACTGTAACGTAACAAGGGTGTAACGATGCTTAATGCCACGATGCATCACCATTCTGAGATGTCACCATATGTGTTCCATCTGAAATTGATGATAATGTGTGTTGAAAAATCACGCACGCGCGGACTTGACCAAACTGAAGAAAAGACTCAGTGTTTAAAGCAGCTCTCAGTGGAATATGAGGCAGAAAGCATCAAACATTCATCATGTGAAGAGCAGCCTAAATTTAACTCAAATTTTAAAGATGGCCTTTATTAAGCTTTGTTGAATCAAAACCAATCCAGGGCTCAGATGAAGGATGTTCTGTTGTATAGCAGCGCTGCTAAACTATCCCTAATTTTTTTCAAATTTGTATAGCAATTTGATAGTTTCATAGCAAAACACGAAAATGACTAATAATCAATATTTTCCATTGATGTAACAAGATTATTTATTTCAAATGTATTTGTGAATATTTTCCATCCATCCATTTTCTGCCGCTTTATCCGGGGCCGGCAGTCTGAGCAGGGACTCCCAGACTTCCTTCTCCCCAGACACTTCCTCCAACTCCTCCGGGGGGAACCCGGGCGTTCCCAGGCCAGCCAAGAGACATAGTCTCTCCAGCATGTCCTGGGTCTTCCCCGGGGCCTCTTCCCAGTGGGACATGCCTGAAACACCTCCCGAGGGAGGAGTCCACCTCCTCACCTTATCTCTAAGGGAGCGCCCAGCCACACGACGGAGGAAACTCATTTCGACCGCTTGTATCCGCGATCTTGTTCTTTCGGTCACTACCCAAAGCTCATGACCATAGGTGAGGTCAGAATGTAGACCGACCGGTAAATAGAGAGCTTTGCCTTTCGGCTCAGCTCTTTTACCACAACAGTCCGATGCAGCGACTGCATCACTGCAGCCGCTGCCTGTCGGTCTCACGCTCCATCCTTCCCTCACTCGTGAACAAGACCCCGAGATACTTGAACTCCTCCACTTGGGGCAAGGACTCCCCACCCACCTGAAGAGGGCAAGCCACCTTTTTCCGGTCAAGAACCATGACCTGGGATTTGGAGGTGCTGATTCTCATCCCAGCCGCTTCACACTCTGCTGCAAACCGTCCCAGTGCATGTTGCAGGTCCGGGTTTGATGGAGCCATCAGGACAACATCGTCTGCAAACAGCAGAGATGGAATCCTGTGGTCCCCAAACCGGACACCCTCCGACCCCTGACCACACCCTCCGACCCCTGACTGCGCCTAGAAATTCTGTCCATAAAAATTATGAACAGAACCGGTGACAAAGGGCAGCCCTGGCGGAGTCCAACATGCACTGGGAGCAGGTCTGACTTACTGCCGGCAATGAATACAGCTCCTGCTCCGGTCATACAGGGACCGGACAGCCCTGAGCAAAGGGCCCCGGACCCCGTACTCCCGGAGCACCCCCCAAAGGACACCCAGAGGGACACAGTCGAAAGCCTTCTCTAGATCCACAAAGCACATGTGGACTGGTTGGGCAAACTCCCATGAACCCTCGAGCACCCGATGGAGGGTCTAGAGCTGGTCCAGTGTTCCACGACCGGGACCTAAACCACTCTGCTCCTCCTGAATCCGAAGTTTGACTATCGGTCGGATTCTCCTCTCCAGTACCTTGGAATAGACCTTACCCGGGAGGCTGAGGAGTGTGATCCCTCTGTAGTTGGAACACACCCTCCGCGGTCCCCCTTCTTGAACAGAGGGACCACCACCCCAGTCTGCCAGTCCATAGGCACGGTCCCCAACCGCCACGCGATGTTGCAGAGACGTGTCGACCAAGACAGTCCTACAACATCCAGATACTTTAGGTACTCAGGGCGGATCTCATCCACCCCCGGAGCCCTGCCACCGAGGAGTTTGCGAACAACCTCAGTGACTTCAGCTTGGGTGATGGATGAGCCAGCCTCCGAGTCCCCGGTCTCTACTTCCTCTTCGGAAGACGTGACTGAGGGATTAAGGAGATCCTCAAAGTATTCCTTCCACCGTCCGACGACATCCCCAGTTGAGGTCAGCAGGCCTCCACCCGCACCGTAAACGGTGTTGGTGAGGCACTGCTTCCCCCTCCTGAGGCGCCGGACGGCTTGCCAGAATTTCTTTGGTGCCGACCGATAGTTCTCCTCCATGGCCTCCCCGAACTCCTCCCAGGCCCGGGTTTTTGCCTCTGCGACAGCACGAGCTGCGCCCGCTTGGCCTGCCGATACCTGTCGATGACCTCCGGAGACCTACAAGCCAGAGTGGCCTGATAGGCCTCCTTCTTCAGTCTGACGGCATCCCTTACTTCCGGTGTCCACCACCGGGTTCAGGGGTTGCCGCCACGACAGGCACCGGAGACCTTGCGACCACAGCTCCGAGCAGCCGCATCAACAATGGAGGCGGAGAACATGGTCCACTCGGACTCGATGTCCCCAACCTCCCCCGGGACATGGGAGAAGCTCTCCCGGAGGTGCGAGTCGAATACCCTACTGACAGAGGGCTCCACTAGACGTTCCCAACAGACCCTCACAATGCGCTTGGGTCTGCCAAGTCTGTCCGGCTTCCTCCTCCGCCAGCGGATCCAACTCACCACCAGGTGGTGATCGGTTGACAACTCTGCCCCTCTCTTCACCCGAGTGTCCAAGACACGCGGCCGGAGGTCAGATGACACGACAACAAAGTTGATCATTGACCTCCGGTCTAGGGTGTCCTGATGCCATGTGCACTGATGAACACCCTTGTGCTTGAACATGGTGTTCGTTATGGACAATCTGTGGCTAGCACAGAAGTCCAATAACTGAACACCGCTCGGGTTCAGATCGGGGAAGCCGTTCTTCCCGATCACCCCTCTCCAGGTGTCACTGTCATTGCCCACGTGGGCGTTGAAGTCCCTCAGCAGAACAACGGAGTCCCCGGTCGGTGCACTGTCCAGCACCCCTCCCAAGGACTCCAAGAAGGCCGGGTACTCTGCACTGCTGTTCGGCCCGTAGGCCGCCACAACAGTGAGAGACCTGTCCCCCACCCGAAGGTGGAGGGACCCTACCCTCTTGTTACTGGGGTGAACTTCAACACGTGGCGGCTGAGCTGAGGGGCTATAAGCCCACACCAGCCCGCCGCCTCTCCCCGCGGGCAACACCAGAGAAGTGGAGCGTCCAGCCCCTCTTGAGGAGATGGTTCCAGAACCCAAACTGTGCGTGGAGGTGAGGCCGACTATATCTAGTCGGTATCGCACAAGCTCAGGCTCTTTCCCCCCCCCAGCGAGGTGACATTCCATTACCCTAGAGTTAGTCTCTGTGTCTGGAGATCTGGTCGCCGAGGCCCCTGCCGTCGACTGCCGCCCAGATCTCTCTGCACCGGCCCCTTATGGATCCTCCTGCAGGTGGTGGGCCCACGGGAGGGCGGCCCCACGTCGCTCCTTCGGGCTGTGCCCGGCCGGGCCCCGTGGGGTAAGACCTGGCCACCAGGCGCTCGCCATCGAGCACCCATCCCAGGCCTGGCTCCAGGATGGGGCCCCGGTGACGCCGATCCGGGCGACGTAAACGGCCTTGTTTGTGAACTCATCATAAAGGGCTTCTGAACCGATCTTTGTCTGACCCGTCACCTAGGACCTGTTTGCCTTGGGAGACCCTACCAGGGGCATGAAGCCCCCGACAACATAGCTCCCGGGATCATTCGGGCGCTCAAACCCCTCCACCACGTTAAGGTGTCGGTTCAAGGAGAGGTGTGAATATTTTATTTTAAAAAAAAAACTTAACAAATTAATTTCTAAACATTTACATTTTCTTCAAAATAAAACAGAAAACTTGCAAATAAAATTAGTTGTTGAACAAATTAACACCAAGTCTTATTTACAACTTTCTTCCACATCATCATCATCATCATCAGATGAGCATGAGTCTCATTTACATATTAATTGTCTTTACACTCACTTAAAAGATGTGAGATTCCTGAATCGTTACAGCCAAAATTTTAACAGTATTGTCATTAATATTGCTAAATTGCTAAAGTAATATTGCCAAACATTTTGCAGCTAACAAATCTTCCTGTCTCTATCCAAATCCTCTGTTGTTTATTGGTGTGATGTTTGGAGCCGTGTGAAGGAGAAGAATGAGGTGATGTTCTCATGGCTCACCAGATGTCACACGCTGCCACGGGCCTTTTAAAGTGACATTGAAAGTGAGCACAGAAGGAGTTTAATGGCCAAATGCAGATGTTTTGAACTGGTTGATGGATAAATAAGGGGTATGTAAGATTTTCACAAACATTAACCGTCTGTGTTTCTAGACATGAAGTAAACATATTCAGTTCAACTCTGGATTTTGCTTTAACCTTTGTGAAGTTGAAAAAGATTCAGTTCTATCATCTGGACACTGTTTTTAGAAAAACAAGACGTTTCGCCACATCCACACTTCATCCCTGATGAGTACCTGATGTTAAGTAGTGTTGTTTCCATGTACGAGGTTTTGGATGATGCTGTCCATGTGATGTCTGGACTGTACTGTACATGTAAGAGTACGGGATAGCTGTAAAAGTTACCAAGTTATCGCTGTACACAAGTCTGTTTATTGAGCCTACACCTGATTAGCATCAGCATCTATATAAACTGTGTGTGTACATTGCTTTTATATGCTTGTGCTTTTAAAAACACCACATAATCGCTTCTGCCCATAGTTCAGTTCAGTTCGCTTTTGTAAAAGTTCCAGTGATTATTTAAATCATTAGTATTCAGCAGCGACACTTCTCTTAAGCCCCGGCACAAAGCGTACAACAATGTTCAGGGGTTTATTAATAAATTGT
This sequence comes from Eucyclogobius newberryi, assembly GCF_026437365.1. Taxonomy (NCBI): domain Eukaryota; kingdom Metazoa; phylum Chordata; class Actinopteri; order Gobiiformes; family Gobiidae; genus Eucyclogobius; species Eucyclogobius newberryi. Next base: position 41,547,285 of record NW_027316167.1, read on the forward strand.
CACGCTAGGGCCGGGAGGGAAGATGAATGCAGAATGTGTGTCTGCGAAATGATTCATACATTTTTGAAAGCCGTCTTTGGTGACCAAGATATAACGAGCTAATTACCTGCCATTCCAGAGGTGCGAGGGTTTTTATTTTCCCCTTCACAAATCCATACACTCGGCTTCGACAAAAGATGTAAGCAATGTCGGCATAAGAGGGATTGGGCAAATTAGTTTTGTGGAAGTTCGGCCAAGTGAGAAATGACAGTAGACGATGACAATAAAGCCAATATGCAGTGTGTGGAGAGGGGACTGGGACGCCGCGTGTGGAGAGGGGACTGGGACGCCGCGTGTGGAGAGGGGACTGGGACGCCGCGTGTGGAGAGGGGACTGGGACGCCGCGTGTGGAGAGGGGACTGGGACGCCGCGTGTGGAGAGGACTGGGATGCCGCGTGTGGAGAGGACTGGGACGCCGCGTGTGGAGAGGGGATTGGGACGCCGCGTGTGGAGAGGACTGGGACGCCGCGTGTGGAGAGGGGACTGGGACGCCGCGTGTGGAGAGGGGACTGGGACGCCGCGTGTGGAGAGGGGACTGGGACGCCGCGTGTGGAGAGGGGACTGGGACGCCGCGTGTGGAGAGGGGACTGGGACGCCGCGTGTGGAGAGGACTGGGACGCCGCGTGTGGAGAGGGGACTGGGACGCCGCGTGTGGAGAGGGGACTGGGACGCCGCGTGTGGAGAGGGGACTGGGACGCCGCGTGTGGAGAGGGGACTGGGACGCCGCGTGTGGAGAGGGGACTGGGACGCCGCGTGTGGAGAGGGGACTGGGACGCCGCGTGTGGAGAGGGGACTGGGACGCCGCGTGTGGAGAGGGGACTGGGACGCCGCGTGTGGAGAGGGGACTGGGACGCCGCGTGTGGAGAGGGGACTGGGACGCCGCGTGTGGAGAGGGGACTGGGACGCCGCGTGTGCAGAGGGGACTGGGACGCCTCCAGAGGACTGGGACGCCGCGTGCGGAGAGGGGACTGGGACGCCGCTGGATCAGAGATGTCTTCTTGGAGCCTTAATACTTGGAAAGTCGTTTTGAACAATTTCTGGAAATGTATCAACTTGGAATGTTCTTCTTTCGTCTTTGTTTTATATAAATGTTCACATCCAGGAGCATCAGCACTGACAAAAGACAGGAGTAATACTTACACATCCAGGAGTAATACTTACACATCCAGGAGTAATACTTACACATCCAGGAGTAATACTTACGCATCCAGGAGTAATACTTACGCATCCAGGAGTAATACTTACACATCCAGGAGTAATACTTACACATCCAGGAGTAATACTTACACATCCAGGAGTAATACTTACGCATCCAGGAGTAATACTTACGCATCCAGGAGTAATACTTACGCATCCAGGAGTAATACTTACACATCCAGGAGTAATACTTACACATCCAGGAGTAATACTTACACATCCAGGAGTAATACTTACACATCCAGGAGTAATACTTACACATCCAGGAGTAATACTTACACATCCAGGAGTAATACTTACGCATCCAGGAGTAATACTTACACATCCAGGAGTAATACTTACACATCCAGGAGTAATACTTACACATCCAGGAGTAATACTTACACATCCAGGAGTAATACTTACACATCCAGGAGTAATACTTACACATCCAGGAGTAATACTTACACATCCGGGAGTAATACTTACGCATCCGGGAGTAATACTTACGCATCCGGGAGTAATACTTACGCATCCGGGAGTAATACTTACGCATCCGGGAGTAATTCCTAGAATCCTAGAATCCTAGTATCCTAGTACCCGAGTATCCGAGTATCCGAGTATCCGAGTAGCCAGACCCAATTTGCAGAACTTGTCCCTGGTCTTTACCAAACAAAACTAAATATATGAGCGTTTTCCTTTGAGTCTCACTGGTAAAGAACCTCGTGGCTCCTTAAGCGCGTCACGTCTGCCATGATTAGGACGGTCTCAGTTAAGAAGTAAAGTTAGGAAAAGAAACCTGCGTGCTTCCTTTCATAGCTCCTTTAGCATAGGGACCTCGGGAGCTTCCTAATCGTTGTCAAGGCAATATGAGGCATCCCACACTCCACTGCACACATCGCTCCGAAGGTTTCTGAACACAGCTGATCTCTGCACCATGAGTTTGGAAGGAATTCAAGTTTTACTGCCTCGGACAGGCACAATACAATTATTAGCATAAACCAAACGTTGTAAACGTATGAAAGTACAAGCTTTTAAGGCCACAGAGCTGTCACTGGCCACAGATGGAAATGAGCTGAGCTACAACCTGGTCCTGCACATCTCCTCTTCAGGGTCCTGCATGTGGTGCACTGTCCCGGTCTCAACAAATAAATGGAAACAAAACTGCCTGGCTGATGTGCATACAGTCTGCTGGAGCCCTAAACGCCCGCTGCTGCTGGACTTAAGGACAGGATTTAGTGGAATATTGGCCCTTTCTCACAGAGGCTGCTGCTGATGGCGAGTCTGTATAGAATATTTATTCAGCTTGGTTCATATTTAAACTTCTGTATAAACAGGCAGAGGTCGCACAGTCTGTGGTTTATGGCGGAGCATTTTATCCAACAGCTGTTTTAGTTACAAATTGTTTCTGTACATTGTCATGATGAAATTCTTTTAAATTCTTCTCTTTTAAAACTGGTGCTGTAGAGGAGCATGAGGTGTGTTAATTGTAGTCCGTGTATGTGGGTGTTGTAGTTTTATCAAACAGCCGCAGAGAGTCCTTACTTCTCTTGTTCCTGCTGCTGGTTCGGACGGTCAGTCTCCAAACACAGCTGAAGCACAGTCTCTGCCTATGGACTTTATGTTTGACCCCATGATGTAGCTCCAAAGGTAAAGGAAGCAGCTCCTTCTGTCATGTTCAGATCCAGCTTCAGTCCAGCGTTCTGTGCTTCAGGAACACGTGTGACTGTGGTGTTCTGCTGCTGTAGTTTTGTCTGGTTGGGATACGTTTACACGACTGTACTGTGGAGTCTAATGAGCAGTTATGTGGAGGCTAAAGGAGCTGTGCACAACATGGTCCTGCTGGCCCACTCCTCTTGTGGCTGTGGGGGCTGGAGGACTCTTATGTCTGCCACAGTCCTGCGTCCAGAAAGATATTTTTGTAATTACTGTTCCTCCTGAAGAGGGTGTTTCTTCTAAACTAAAAAGGTTAACTCTAAAATCTGAAGACTATGACCCGGACTGTTAAACATACTATAATTGTTATGCATGTTTAGTTACACTTTGAAGTACACATTTGGCAGCAGTGCATTTACATTTAGCCATGTAAATGTACTTACGTTACTTAAGTGTATTTATTTATCATAGTATGAACCTTCTCGGGACAGATGTTTGAACCAGGTGTAGCTCAAGTGCTCGTCCCTGGGCTGATGTTATTAGTCCCACTGAGGGGAGGAGTCTGATGTTTCAGGAGGGGAGGAGTCTGATGTTTCAGGAGGGGAGGAGTCTGATGTTTCAGGAGGGGAGGAGTCTGATGTTTCAGGAGGGGAGGAGTCTGATGTTTCAGGAGGGGAGGAGTCTGATGTTTCAGGAGGGGAGGAGTCTGATGTTTCAGGAGGGGAAACCTACAAAGAACAAACACACTCCACACAGAAAGGCCCCATCGGAAATCACTCCCTTTGTAGTGAATGTGAGCGCAATAGAAGGGCTCCAAGAGTTTCATTATCTGAACAGCAGGTGGCACTGTAGGTCTGTGAAGTCGACCTGGATGTTCCTTTATGCTTTATAGAAGTGAACAAATGATGCTTCCACTGGAGGTGAACTGAGCGACTTAACCGCTCGACCACCGGGCCGCTCGACCACCGGGCCGCTTGACCACCAGGCGCACCGCGTATACATTCTCAACCCAAAATGACACTTCTGTTTACTTCAGAATCAGAATGTTTTATTGCCTTTGTCTGTGAGCAAAGTTCACAGAGTAAGAATGTGCTTGAATACTAGTAGTAAACATATAAATAAATTATATGATTTGTAATATTTTCACCATGTTCTCAGGAGCAGCTTAAAGAAATGTGAAGCAAAAGTGTGTGGTAGAGCACCCGGAGCGTTACGTGCAGTGCTCACCATCGACACCAGAGGCAGCAGCGTGCAGAGAATCTCCTCTGGACAAACACCTCGACCCGCACTTAGCACCAGCGCCCTTGAAGTGTAAACTCTGGGTGGAAAAGTGGGCGTGTACAAAAGCGCTCGCTCCACATTTGGGCTGAAGTCCGTCGGGATGTTTGTAACGAGCTGCAGTATCAGTCGATTACTGAACGAGCTCTTGCGGCTAACGAGCACATTGTGGAGCGGGTGGAAGGGCAAGTGGAGAAGAGTCCTGACTTTAGGCCTCCTCCTCTGTCAGTCCAGCCCCTTCCCCACTATTGGCTGGCCAGCTTCCTGATCTTACTGTGTATATCAGTGGATCTCACGTGCAGACTAGTGCCATGTGACTAATCATGTTTTCTCATTCTGAACATAAATAAAAGTTGCACATAGTACTTTTTGTCATACTAAATAGTTGAGCGTGTGCTAAGGCTCTGTAGAACAGTAGACTTTAGGCCACACCTACTCAACTCTCTAACATTCCCTGTGTTTGTGTGACCACAGCAAAGCACCATCGTGTGCCACAACCGCGTGGACCCCAACGGCTCGCGTTACCTGCTGGGGGACATGGAGGGCCGGCTCTTCATGCTGCTGCTGGAGAAGGAGGAGCTGATGGACGGGACTGTGGCTCTCAAAGACCTACACGTGGAGCTGCTCGGAGAGGTAACAGCAGCAACCGTGAAAACCGATTAAACAATCTTCTTCAGCTTCCTCGTCACTGATGAGTACCTGATTAGCATCAGCACCTGTACTGTGTCCTAACCTGGGCATCTGGACAATTTTTAGCGGAAATTATATTTTAAAAATAATTCTTCCTAAAAAAGAAATTGTGGTTTAAAGGCGTTATGAACGAATTTTCGGCGATTTTCAGAAAATGCAGTCCACTCCCCCGTGCTCATGCCACTACCCGGTGCACATGCCACTCCCCCGTGCTCATGCCACTCCCCGGTGCACATGCCACTCCCCCGTGCACATGCCACTCCCCCGTGCACATGCCACTCCCCCGTGCACATGCCACTCCCCCGTGCTCATGCCACTCCCCGGTGCACATGCCACTCCCCCGTGCACATGCCACTCCCCCGTGCACATGCCACTCCCCCGTGCTCATGCCACTCCCCGGTGCACATGCCACTCCCCCGTGCACATGCCACTCCCCGGTGCACATGCCACTCCCCCGTGCACATGCCACTCCCCGGTGCACATGCCACTCCCCCGTGCACATGCCACTCCCCCGTGCACATGCCACTCCCCCGTGCACATGCCACTCCCCGGTGCACATGCCACTCCCCCGTGCACATGCCACTCCCCCGTGCACATGCCACTCTCCCGTGTGGACTGACACAACACACACGTGCGTTTGTTTACTAGTGCGACGGATCACATCACATCTCTCGTCTCCCGTAGATTTCCGTCTCTTTTGAGTCAGCTCGAACTGTCTTTCTCCGTCCTACACTGAGGGAACTATATTATGATAGATCAATGCGCTTAGACACAGGGAAACGTGCTGCTCTCATGGGGATGAGCTGCACGCGGCTGCAGGTGAACGAAGCTCTGCAGGTGAATGAGGCTCTGCAGGTGAATGAGGCTCTGCAGGTGAATGAGGCTCTGCAGGTGAACGAGGCTCTGCAGGTGAACGAGGCTCTGCAGGTGAACGAGGCTCTGCAGGTGAGCAGTAGGAGAGTTGATTGATACGTGGCAGGACTAATGGACAGTCCACGCCACGAGGAAATGAGACTCAGATTTGGCCTCCATTCAACCTTTAAGGTTAAATTTACCGTCGGTTTACAGTTTATACGTTTGCATTTATCTTGATATTCTGTTCTTCGTTGAGTGGTGGTTCACTCTTTTTGGCCTTGGCAGGTACAAATACTTTGCTGCTTTTGTGTTTCTGGAGGTTTATGCATCTTTGCACTTGTGCGTATGGCGTACATTTAGTGTGCAGGGTCAAACATGACGCCTCGTTTGCTTCATTTGCTTCAAGCTTTTAACATTCACTATGGAAAATAAACTTAATCCATGACTTGACTTCAGAAAGAAATATCAATTGAACGGTCTAATCAAAATAAATTTGACCACAATTTTGAGCTCCCAACAGCTTGAATTATTTCTATAATCACATTACTGAGACAATCATGAACATGTTTTCATACAAAGAGAAGACTTAATGAGCCAAACATTTCAAAGTGCTCACCTAATTGTAGCTCATTTAAAGTGTGCGATAGCTGCAATTACAGTAAACACATGACACTGTCACAGCTTATGGACTTGGAACATTTGATCTCTGATGCTGGTAATTATGGGGAAAGTCAGTGCTGTGGGGAAAGCCGTTTATTATGTCCAGGTGCGTTAACATTTGGGACCTTAATGTGTAGTTTTGACCCAAAAAGGACAAATTCTCTTGACCTGTCTTACCCTTTGGAGACTCGTTTCTGATGTGTCGACTGAAACTTTCACCTTCCATGACTTCTCCTTTAAGCCAGTCGGCTCAATTTTATTTTGAGTGCTCGGGTCCGATTTCCTGTGAAATCTGCAACCATGATGTAAGGCACGTCCATGTGTCTCCATGGTTACAAGTTTCCTGCTGCCAGAGTCACCTCTGAAGAACTAAATTATTTTAGAATCGGCCGAGCTTCTGTTGTGAGGTTGTGCAACAACGTTACTTTAAGAGTAACTTGTTAAGTTCTCTCATTACTTCCTTCTAAAAGTAATGTCTCTAAAGATACTGTGCTACTTATTCTAAACAGTACTGCGTTAGGTACTGTTGCGTTACCAATAATCATGATTGTATAACTTAAATCATTTGCTGACAATCCCTTTACGTTGCTGAACACAGTAACATAATCAGTAGTAAATGTGTTTTTATTAGCTTTATTTCTCTTTTATGTTGACGGATAATAATGAATTCCAAAATGAGAATCTCCTGCTTCTGAGTGTGGTGTGAGCGTGTGCACGAGCAGCTCCGCCTCTTCAAACCACTTTGTGTCTGTTCAGATTGTGATTTAAATTGTAAATGAGTTGATCTTAATCTTTCAGCCCTGTGTTTGTGCGGTGACAGTGTTTTGTGGTCCACAGACGTCCATTGCAGAGTGCCTCACGTACCTGGATAACGGAGTGGTGTTTGTGGGCTCCAGACTGGGAGACTCTCAGCTCGTCAAGGTAAGAGCCCATTTAACGCTCTCCGCACGCTCATGTTCATGGAGGAACCAGGAAGTGAATGAAGACGTGCCTAAATGCAAAGTGCTCATGTACATCACGGGCCTCAACACGGCTATGACCCGGTCATCTGTGTCCTGACCCTCACACTGGTCAGATGGCAGCGCGTCTGGAGAACGCTTCAACAGTCATAACGACTGTAAAAGGAGCGTTCAGTGTGCAGCACCCCAGCTTTATATTCTACCTCAGATTAACTTTAACAAAACATTTTAATTCATTTAAAAACATCATTAGAGTATTTGATATGAAATATAATCAGTTGGTATATTAGTTTGTGTGATGCCTCAGTCGTCCAGGAGGGTTCATTGTAGTAAAAGCTTCAGTTGTATCATCTGGACTGGACGTTTTCGACTCTCATCCAAAAGTCATTCTCAACAGACTTTGAATTCACCTCACTCCAAGCAGAAGAAGAGATGGTTTAGAATTTGTCTAAAACTAAAACATTTGCAAATTTTTTTGATTTAATCTATAGTAAAGGTCTCATTCTACTCATACCCAGACCCACTGGAGAAACCATGGACTCTTATTGATGATATTTTCACTCATATTAAAGGGACTATTGTTAAATGTGGCAGAACAAATCACATCCCCATTTTATGAACTACCATCACTGTGACAAAAACACTGAAATGTAAGATTAAGGACTGAAAATGAATCCTGAATCATTTCTGTTAAAGATCTAAACACAGCTTTGACCTAAAACAGTATCAGTTATTACAGTATATGACAAAGGGGAAAGAAACTTACAGGAAACCATGGTTACCAAAGGGAGTGCTTAATGCGTGTAGAAAGAAAAGAAACTAATAGAGATTTCATCAAATGTAGAACTGAAAACATAACACAGACGTACGCGATGGTGAATAATCCAATCTGATGAACTGGAAGAGTATTTTGTAAATTAAAGTCCCAATCTCTCCAGACAAATGTACACGCAGAGGCATTGTGAGGCTCAACCAGGGACAAACACAATAATGAACAAACACAATAATGAACTGGCAGAAGGAAATCTGCTGCTGAACAATGGCCATTATTACAAAGTCCTTTGTGTCATATTCTCTGTCTTTCACTTCCTACAATGAATATATCAAAAGTAATTGCACTTTTCAAGTCAGAAGACAAAAACAGTATCTGTAACTAAAGACTAAATTATTTTACTGAAGGAATCTGCCAACTGAAATCAAACATTAAAGGTGGTATGGACGATTTATTTCAGCAATTTTTTTATCATATTTCCTCGTGGCGTGGATAAATCATTTGTCCTGCCACGTATCGATCATAAAACGCACCTACCGCTCACCTGCAGCCGCGTCAGGCTCGTCCCCACGTTTCCACGTGCCTAAGCGCATGGATCTATCATAATATAGTTCCCTCAGTGTACGGGGCAAAATGAAGACGAGAAAGACAGTTCGAGCTGACGCAGAAGTGGACAGAAATCTACGGGAGACGAGCGATGCCATGCGCTCTGTTGCGTAAATAAACAAACGCACGTGTGTGATGTATCAGTCCACACGGGGGAGTGGCATGTGCACGGGGGAGTGGCATGTGCACGGGGGAGTGGCATGTGCACGGGGGAGTGGCATGTGCACGGGGGAGTGGCATGTGCACGGGGGAGTGGCATGTGCACTTCCGCCTGCGTTCTCAAATCACCGAAAAATCGTCCAAACCGCCTTTAATTGTTAAGTGAGTGTCAGTTTCAGCTTGAATGAAATTGACTGAAAATATTACCACAGCAATTGAAAATAAACAAATATAAGTTTAGATTAGACTTTATTGTTGCTCTGCATTCAAGGCATCACTCGGGGCCTGGCGCGTCCCCTCGGGAGCGGGGCCCCCCTCGGGAGCAGGGCCCGGCGCGTCCTCTCGGGAGCATTTGACCTATTGTTTCGGGTTGGGTTGGTTTAACGAGGCTCTATAGTATTCATAGCTCTCAAAGAGGTATCTGACCTTTAAACCAAGAAACAGTATTAATGAAACGGCATTGTTATGGAAAAGATGAGTTGAAATGAACGTCTGGTTCATTAGAAGACGAACAACAAGTGGTACAGTTTGTGACGCTTCAGAAATACTTCAATTTGTTCCTTTTGCGGACGACATTTTTTTGGGTCTGGAAGGAATGTAAAGGATATGACCAGATTAGTGAATAAAGAAATGGTGAAAAAGAAAAAATGGTTTGACCGAAACAAATTGTATGAAAAGTTGAACAGGAAATCACATTTTAATTTTATTATTATTTAATTTTTAAAATTTGAAATAACATGTCAGTTTTACATCAAGTTAAATATTTTGAGGTTATTGTACATATTTAAATTATTGCTTGGAAGTTGGGGAAACTATTGAGCCATTTATAATGTGTCAGGCCCGAATGTATTTTGTCTTACACTTTGTTTTATTTTGGAGAATGGGGCACATATGATAAGATGTATCTTCTTTGTGCTCCTTTTCACTTATGTGATGTAATGTGAGAGAAAGAAGAAAAGAGGAGGATGTCTCCATTTGTGTGTGTTTTGTGTTTGTGCAGCTGAACGTGGACAGCAATGACCAGGGCTCGTTTGTGACGGTGATGGAGACCTTCACCAACCTGGGGCCCATTGTGGACATGTGTGTGGTGGACCTGGAGCGACAGGGCCAGGGCCAGGTAAAACCACTCTCACACACTTCCTGCTCCTCTCCCACTGTTTCTGCTGAGGAGGTCAGCACCAGCACAGCCATAGCAACAGCCAATCCAGACTCTACAGGAAGTCATGTTCTCACTTCAAACACTTTAAAACAGGCTTATTTTTGGAGTGTGAACCTCTGAACTATATGGAGAGATTTAATATTTGATGTATCACACTGTTTCGCACGTTATTAACACAAGCTTGTTCTGAGTCTTCCAAAAGAAACTTCTCCTGTCACTCTCTCTGCCGCACAGAAGAGCAGTGTGTTTAGTTTGATAGTTTCATTTTGCTGGGTGTCATGTTGTGTCTTTTGTTTCAATTGACTCAAGGTAAAAGTCTTTTACAATACAAACACCCCGGCCTTCCGCTTGTACGGTTCTGCATCTCGGCAGGAATTCAGTTCCATATGGACTAAACCCAGAGTTCACCTGGTTCTGGTTGGTTCATCCCTCCAAACGGATATCACAGCGTGGAAAGAGTTTGTGATGTTAGAGTTTAGTTCCTTTTCATCCGCATCAGTGCGTCCGGTCGATCCATGTGCTCTGGGCCCGGTCCGCCTCAAAACTGATGACAAGCCCAGGCTGAATGGCTTTTGGGGCGTGGCACTGGGACTCTTGCAGGTCAGCGCAGCAGTCCGGGGGTGTGCACTTCAGGATCAGCCGCTCCCGTGTGCTCAGCGCCTCCGGGTTCTGGGCAGACTGGGGAAAAGTCCACAGAGCTACACTTGAGTCCGCATTGCGCAGAATAGATACATGGTGAACAGTTATCACTATGACCATATATGGACTGTTACCATCCTGCGGTCAAGTCCAGTCTCTTTACGCCAGCATTAAAGTCGTGGAGGAGCACAATCCGACCTGGAACCGCCCCGGAGGCCAAGTACGGCCCCTTGTTTCTGATTTCCATCACTATTGCACCTTAGTTGTAAATGTGTTGCATTTCGAAGCTTTCAGTGACCGTGTTTCAGTCTTTGTTTGGTTGATAATGTCTTTCATTTTCCATTCAAGAGGAAATGTCAAACGCACTGCTAGAACTGCATAAATGCCCTTTGAATTCTGTGTGTCCTCACTGCTGACGCCTACTTTCCCTCCCTCTGCTTCCCCAGCTGGTGACGTGCTCTGGCGCATTCAAAGAGGGCTCCCTCCGCATCATCCGCAACGGCATTGGGATTCACGAACATGCCAGCATCGACCTGCCCGGAATTAAAGGTCTGCCCGTGTCTGCTCCTCCTCCACACCTCACATCACACGTTAGCTCCCACGTTAGCTCTACCTGTTCTCCGCTAATCCCCCAGCGCAGCCACTCCAGCCTCATATCTGTTTGCCTGGACGACGTGCCAGCTGCTGCGTCTCCTGCCCCGTCGTGAGAGGGGAGCAGGTGGCAGGGAGAGCACCTGCACGGGAGCGGGGACGCGGGCCAAATCCATGTCCACACATTTGTATTCGTTTAGTGGATGGAAGCAGCAGGTTGTCTGATGGATAATCAATGGTGTTAACCCTGCCAGACACTTCTTAATCTGTTAAAGTTATCAGTGGGTTTAAGTCCTCAGGCTCCAGAGCTTTGGGACATCGGGTCACTTTTGAAATGGGAAGTGGCTAAGATGGGTTTGTCTAAGCCTATAAAGATGAGGCATTCTATAACGCATGTTAAATTCAGGGCGTACGACAACAGGGCGTACGACAACAGGGCGTACGACAACAGGGCGTACGACAACAGGGCGTACGACAACAGGGCGTACGACAACAGGGCGTACGACAACAGGGCGTACGACAACAGGGCTTTTCCATAACATCAGTATCGGCCTAAACTGTCCGTATCACCACTAGTTTGAACCATGTCCTTCATGCACACAGACAAGCCTTTATTGTACATGTCACACTTGACTGTGATTGGGTCGTTTCACGTCGCTCAGAGTCAGCCACAGTCGAGCTCTGAGTGACCAGAGAAGAAGCCTCTGTTGTACATCACAAACGCCCTGAACATGATTCTATTTGCACTCTTCTCTTTTATGTCATGAGCTGGTTTCTGATTTCAATGCATCTTTTCCTGTTGTGAAGCACTTTGGATTGCCTTGTGTACGACTTGTGCACACATTTTTTAGCACACATCCCCACCTTTGCTCTCACCCTTCCCTCCGTCCTCTCATTTGATGCCCGCTGTTGCTGGATGTGAATGGTTTGTCCTCTCGTCAGGTCTGTGGCCGCTGCGCTCGGAGGCTGGCAAGGAGACGGACGACATGCTGGTGCTATCGTTCGTGGGCCAGACGCGGTGAGTGTTTGCGGGCTGGATAAGTGACGAGCCAATGCTGGGGCCCGTTATCTTATCTGGAGCCTGTTGCCCTAGAGTGCTGATGCTGAGCGGGGAGGAGGTGGAGGAGACCGAGCTGCCGGGCTTTGTGGACAACCAGCAGACCTTTTACTGCGGCAACGTAGCTCACCAGCAGCTCATTCAGGTCTGTGCAGATAAGTGAAACCAGCATGTCGTGTCACAGATAAACACACTCCAGCCCCAGTCTGTCCAGGCTTGAATCTTCCAAAGGTAGAATGGAAGAGACCGGAGTGTTCAACAACAATACTCTGTATTCACAATTCACAGATACAGTATAATGCAAAATAATATATGTCCTTTGAATGTATATTTAATGCACAAAACGACACGCTCTGTCCAGACCAATTAAACAAATGATGAATAATGATGAACCTTTTCAGCTTTTAAAACCGTTTAACATTGCTCCCTCATGAAACATTCCTGGGGTTATATTTAGCTTCATTCACACTTGGTGAATCCGGTTTATGAGGTCCTCTCCTTCAGCCTCACAAAGCTCTCTATCCCAAATGTTCCTGTTTTGTGACATTACACAGTAAGCAAATGCATTTTAAAAAACAATTTTAATTAATTTCATTGAGCACAATCTGATGTTCTGATTCTAAATTCCCCTGTTTTCCTGTTCCTCTTTTGTCCCATGGGTTTCCTCTCATTTTAACCAACGCTAAGCTTTTAAAAGTAAATATTGGCCTGATGAAGTCATATTGCAGAGAGTAAAACATGAAAGAACTGAATAGTCGCTACAGTTATCAATCGCTAATTAGGTTTGCAGTGAATTCATCTGATATATTTATATATAGTATGTATATTTATATATGTGTATGTCATTAACAAGTTGAAACTGGTGTCCATTGTATTTCAATGATCAGAGAAGAAGAGTGAGACAAACTCCAGAAGAGATAAAAGTCTCCTCTGTTTGGAGAAGGTCCTGTGTCTTTGCTTCATCCTCTGCCCTGCACATTGACCTCTGACCTCTGCTCCTTCTGCTGGGCAGTGTGCACAAGGTGACCATGGTCCTCAGAGAGCTCATTTAAATGAGGGGGTTTAATGGCAGTTTGCACATGAGCGGAGCAAAGAGACATCACAGGGAGGTCAGATGTCATGTTGTGACCAGCAGCTGTTGAACACTGACATTCAGCTTGTGCTGCTGAACTCTATAGTCTATAGTATAAGTATCGTTATATGGCATATGTTTGATATGATGGTACAGAAACTCAGTTGATATATGTTACATGACCCTCATACAACATACGTCTTACATTTATGCATTTTATGCTTATGATTGTGTTATGGAGCTTTTTCCTTAGGCACAAAATCAGGTTTGAATCATTTAGTTTTGGGACAATACACTGAACTATATAAACACTTTCCCATTCTTATACAACGAACACAAAATGCACTCTAAGAAGAAAGCTACAAAAAGTGTAATTTTCCTGCACAAACTCACTCTTTCTCATTAATTTTCTGTTGGAGCTCTCAATCTGCCACACGTGAACAAAGCACTGCACTTACCATAAAAGACTATCCCACCGCTGAGGATCCACAGCTCAGTATTGACCCTCTGCTGAATATTACTCACATGGCTGCTGCTGGATTGGGCCGGCCTGTGTGGGGTCAGATTGTAAATAGTGTTGAATGTCTCCCCCACCGCAGGGAGCTGAACACAGGATCTAAACTTCCAGCTTTAGCCTCGGCCTCGGTCTGTTAAGAGAGAACAACTGGTTCCTGGGAGAGATGCCAGCTTCTGACCTCTGAACATAAATCTCAACATTGTTAAAGCAGCCGTTGCTTGGGGTTTGTTTTTGTCCATAGTGTTTTGTACTGCGGGTTATTTTGGAGAGGGATGGAGAATTAGATGGCAAAGTAAAAAGTCCATGACCACAATAGTATTTTCTTGAGCAACATGGAAGTGAAACTTGCAAAACATAACATTTAGAAATAAAACTAAACACATTTTTATAGAAAATTCTGTTGATCCGCAGAAAATAAGATTCACCATAAATGTATAAATTAATATCTAATATTAGATCTAATCTAATTACCAAGCGGCCACCGGGGGCGCAATCTAGCAGGAAGTGCAAGCGTTTGACACACTGTAGAAGACTCTAGTGGACAGTAGAAGCACTGTCCAGGGGACACGTCGTGATCTCTATATTTTTAGATTCAAAACGCTGTGTGTTTTATTACAATCAGACATATTCATGGAGAAATTGGTCTAATTCGTCCCAAGGCGAGGCAGTGGACCGCAGGCGTGTTCCAAAGACAACTGGCTGTCAATATTGTGCAAAAGAAACTTTCTTGGCCAGACCTGACTCGCTAGTCAAAAAAGCAGATGAACCAGATGTGAAGACACCGATAGAGTAACCAAGGACAGAGGGGGCAGTGGGGGCAGCTATGATTTGTTCTTTGTTTGTTAAACTTCAAATGCTGTGTGTTTTTATTACAATCAAACTCCTATTCACCGAGAAATTAGTCGAATTAGTCCCGCAGCGCAGCGGACCGCGGGCGTGCCGCGAGACCCCCGGTTCAAAAGACGCATCACTACCGCGTTTAGTTTCCCTCAGCCACGCGCGTCTGACCACCTGGGGGCCAGTTGGTCAGGCCTGGGCCCCGCTCGGGTCGTGTTTGACCTCGGCCCGTCTGAACAGTAGCCATCTTGCGTGGGAGACAGAACTTCCCGGCTTCGCACCTCTGCTGCATAGAGGCGAGTGCAGAGCCAAAAACTCTCTCCGGAACCACTGGCATGTCCAAGATGTCCTTTTTCCTTGGACAGATTGGTCAAATTTAACACCACTCTTCTGAAGCGGCCATACATTTACCCACAGCCTGCACAGCACAACGTTGGACACGTAGGCATATGTCGGCAACAGTGGTAATTTTGTCCCACGCCGCAGTGTTATGGACGTGAGCCATGTTCGTATAGAGTTCCACTTGGTAAGTGGTCAGCTTGGCGAGAGCTCTTACCGACAAAGCTGCCGCTTTGTAGGCTCTGTCAGCCATAGTGGACTGAAAGCGGTCGGCCTTACAGGGGTGGGTGAGTGGTCTGATGGACGTGGCCGAGAGCTCCGCATGAAGATGGGCCGCCACCATCGGGTCGGTGCGTGGCATACGGGCCATGCTGAGCTTGTCCATATAGACAAAATCCAGAGAAGAAGTCCCCAAAATGGGGTTCTTACTGGAGTAAGGGTGGTCCTTCCAGAAGACTGACACTTTCGAAGTTCCAGGAAGGCCAAACACTCCTCTCAGAAGGAACCGTCGTCCTCATAATGCTGGAGAAGCGGCTGGTCTTCACGGGGGTTAAAAAGTTCCAGCGCTGAGCCCCAGCTCTGGCTCTGATTGACCGGTGCCGAGTCAGTCTAAACAGCCGCTCCGAGCTGGGCTGCTGCGGTAGCGGGTTCAGTCAGGGCTAGGTCCCTCTCCGAGAGGCTAGCTTGCCTTACTAGTCCGCGGAGGAGACTCTCAACTTTGAACCGAGAGCAGTGAGGGCATTAGCCGGGATTATTCAGTGCGGCTAAGGCATATTCCAGCCCGAGGCACGCCGGTAAGATATTCCTTTATTGTCCACACATGGGGAATATTTCGTTGTTGCAACGCAGGTAGATACAGAGGAAAAGGACAGATGACTTATAGGAAGTTTAAAAAACACTCTTAATAGAAGAACTCTTATAAACAAAAACTCTTATAAACAAAAACTCCTATAGACAAATCCTCTCATTTCTTAAAAAGGAATGGAGGGGAAAAATAAAGATAATATAAAATAAAAACAGCTAGCATAAGACCAAATAATACTAATAATAATAGTAAAATAAAGACTATTTACATCAGTTATATGCACTTGAATGTGACATTATTGCGTGTGAGTGTGACAGTAATTGCTCATGAATATGACGGTATTGCACATTAGGTCGGTATTTCACATGGTTAAGTCAGGTTTGCACATGTTCAGGGCTAGAAGTGTTTGTTATAAAGTCTGACAGCAGCAGGAAGGAAAGACCTGCGAAACCTCTCATTCACACAGCGAGGGTGCAAAGCCGGAAGTCCGGATCCATCTCCGTGGTGGGAGAAAGCTTTGCAGCTCTAGTCATGGTCGCTACCTAGTGTGGTAACAATCAGAGCTAACGAGAGTAAAAAATCACTGAAGCTAGTCAGCGCAAACGCTGTCCTGTGTGGTGGCAAGAGGCCCTGTCAATAAAAGCTAATGCTCGGCAGCAGAGGTGTTAGCTCTTACCTGTGCGCAGTTAAGCTAGTAGTTAAGGACACAAGATACGGTAACTTGGCTTAGTGAAGCGAGAAGAGGTTTTTGAATGACGGCCAGCGTTGTGTGTGTGGCATTTAAAGCGTGTGCCGAAGTCACGATGCTGCCAATGCCAGCCACTCAGGGCTGGTGTGTTGGTATAGGGCTTCTGTGAATACGCGAGGGGGCGTATCCCATAGTGAGACATCAAAACGAATGCTATGAAAGAGAACATGTTCTGTTCCTGCTGCTGCATGAATATGGATTCAGTCTTTCACCTCCTGCACAAATATATATATATAAAGCTATTTATTTCTTATAGTTTGACACCCCTGCTGTAGAGGCACTGTGTACATTATCAGCCAAAGGAATGACAGGGACACAGGAGGCAGAGACCCGGGGCTCTGATCTGCTGTTTGGATTCATTCTCGGTGGGTGCTGCAGTCTGGGTTTCAGTTTTCTTTGGAATGTTTTGACACAGGTAGTAATCATGCAGTTTTTAATTTAATTGATCAAACTTGTTCACAGCCTTTCTGCCGTCAAACTACATCCATTACATGCATGCTTATGTTAGCATGCCGGTCATATTACTGCTGTGTTTGTAGTCTGTAGATGGCGTGCTAATGACAAATCCAATCCGAAGAACATCGCTGATGCTAAATGTGTGTTTTTAATGCATAGGCATAAGGAAATACTCAAATCAACAACAAAAATAACACCACAAATAATGCAGACTACATATCCTTTAATTTTCTTATAACTTCTTTTACGCCATTTATGCTTTTATTCTGTGAGCATAACTACAAAAGAATATGTGAGACCTCAAATCTTATTAAACAAGCTGTGCAAGTTTCCTGATGCACTCTAATATTCTAGCAAGACGCATAAATATATATTAAAAAGAGCTCCAAGCAGTATTTTAAATATTATTAATTAATCAAATTATCCCCGTAGTAAGATATGGTTCTGTGGGCCTCTCTTCCGTATCCTTGGTCTGCTGTGTAAAGACTTTCACATTTGACTGTGGTTAATTAAAGCTGCAGTTTCTTTGAACACTAATAACCATAAGCACACTTGACCACAGGCTGCTGCTTGATGGCAGGAAATATTAGTTTCTGTAACTATTGGAAGCTTTCAAGCAGGCTTTATCTCCTGTGATTTACAACACTTGAAATGGTGAGACATTTTATTGGCTTACATAATAGTTCAAAACATTTTTACCTAATGTGATGCATTTCCTTCATCATATTAGTGCAATGTTTGGATAAAACTGGATGTACAAAATACTGAAATTCTCTCTTAACCTGTTACCACCCACCTATTTTCGCCCTGTGCACAATGGTTGGACCCACATGGCATTGCTTATTAAAAGAGGATCTTATGTTCCACATGCAAGTGTGATGCATCATTAGAAAACTTAGGCCTTCTAGTTTCTGCAGATGTGCACATGAACACTGTCAGTCTCGCCTGAATATTGTCAATTTGTAATGGTCCTGAGCATGACATATTTCATTGTGTGCTTATGCTGTTCACTGTACATGATGTTTATCTTGTTGACAACAACTGTGTAAAGTTTCAGATCTCTAGGAACAGGCATTTTGGTGCTGTTGACCTTTTTGTATCAAAAAGTATATTGATCCAAATATGTGCTAACTGTGCCAAACTGTTTTATTACAATTTTAGCTCCTCTATGATCATAAAACATACATTTTGATGTTTTGTAGGCCACCAATATCTATTATAACTGCTAAAAACAATGAAATGTGAAAATGTGTATTTATGAGTTTACCCATGAATTTCCCATATAGAGGTGAAAAAAATATATATATATATATATTTATTTTATTTTTGTATTGATATAATAATACATATATCTAACAAAATACGCGTCCCAAAGGCTAATAAAATCAGAAAACGTGATGCGTAAAATCTAGTTGCAAAATGCAGAAAAATCTAGGCTCTGACAGCCTTACGCACGAGAACAGGGAGAATTCTGTGTCAAACTCTTTACCTGTCGAAAGGTCGCCTCATTGGCTAGAATAATATGTCACTCAAAGCCTCCTGCGTGCCTGTTAGCAGAAGCAAAGGGCTAAAAACAAAGATGGACGCGCGCTTCGGAAGCGCCGAATTTTTTTCCTCCGGAGGCTGTAGCAAACAAACCCGGTGACAGAAAAATTTGTGGATGGTCTCATTCTGTAGGTAACAGTCTAAGGAAGAGATCGATGTCAAACACTATCTTATAAGTCAAACAGGTCATTTGTTATGGACGGAGAAAAGCGGCGGACAAGTGCATTCTTGTCCGGTGAGAAACAAAGAAAAGTTTGTTTACTTGACAATATCTCGAAATCAGATAACTTCAGGAAAAATACAAGTGGATATTGTTTTTCAATGATTCCTTACGGACAGACTGAGTACAAGGATGTACAGAATTAAAGCCGTTTCGTCCATCATAAACAGCAAACAGGACATGCGTTTGTAAAAGTTGACTTTCTCACAAACTATTGGCAATTGCTATATCAATGACATATTTGTTTTGTTGAGAAAATAAGCTTTAAAATGATGTATAACTTCTGGTATTGACCACGGAAATAAAAGTGATGATGTAAGAGAACTTTTGTAATTTGGAAAATGCTCGCCGGCCACAGGAGGATGTAACAGGTTAATGACGATCCCCTCTGTGAAAAACCTACTGTACTTTTCAGGCTGTACAGCGCCCCTGAATAAAAGCTGCGCACACAATATTTACAACGAAAAAGAACTTGTCCATATACAGGCCGCACCTGTCATAAACCGCAGGTGCCCATGTTTTAACATGAGATATTTACACATAAATAAACGCAGCAGTGATGCGTCTTTTGAACCCTTGGTCTCGTGGCGCACCCAAGGTCCGCTGTGCCACGGTACTAATTAGACTAATATCTCTGTGAATATGAGTTGGATTGTATTAAAACACACAGCCCCTCGGACAGTGCTTCCACTGACGTCTCCTTCTACAGGGTCTCAAACGCTTGTGCTTCCTGCTAGATTGCCCCTAGGCCATCAGCTAGAATTTCTATCGTTCAGTTTCATTCCATCGAGGTGGAGAATACAATTTTGACATTCTATAATATAAAGCTCGTAACAATAACCCCCAAAACAAAATTCCACAAAAAGATTTGCTGCCGATTTCTTGTAATCGGCTCCCAAAGACAGACCTATTTTTGTTAGCGCCGCGGACTAACTGTATGCAGTGATGTGGCAGTGACGCTATTTCGACCGATGAGCGTTGATTAAACCCTGAAAACCTTGCGCGCAGCTTGTTGTGATGCGGTTTGTATGTAAACAAACATGGCTGCTGACCGGCGAGGTTCCGCATCTTCACAGCGACATGAACGAGAATATCCGTGCTGTTTGCACATCCTCGACACTTATAATGAACAGACTAAGGTCCTAACTAAATCAACTTGTAATACTTTTCGGCGGATTGCGAAGGAATGGCTTGAATTCGGCGGGAAAAGAAGCAAATGCCTTCGAAAAAGTGCAAAGCATGTTAGAGTATGAATACTAGGCCATTGGCTGAGATCTGTAGGAGCCCCAGAAAGCAAGTTTCGTTCCCACCGAGCTGGAGAATAGAAACTTTTTATATTTTAATAAAGGTAATATCATAAAGTATTCACACACAAAAATCCACAAGCCAACTCCCTGCAGTTAATGAGAAAATGTATCTTGAAGTTGACTAAAATGCGGGGAAATGGACGTTTTACCCTCTGGAGTCATATTTAGTAATAATAAGTCAAGAACCAATTAAGTTACAAAGAAATCTTTTATCAGGCATATAGTCAAGTATCCAGACTATATGTACACATAATATCAAGGTTGTAGCAAGTGGTTTGATAATGGGAATAAATGAAAAATGCGAAAAATCACTATTTACACAGATACTCAATATTTACACATCAGTATTTACACACATCAAGGGGGTGAATATTTCAACCTCAGGGGTGTTCAAACCAGGCCCTCTATCAATCTGCAGTACTTACAATGTGAATCCCTAAAGTGTCATCAAAATTGTAGAAAAAGAATTGGCCTATAACATACAACATGATAACATGATACACTTTTCTGTCAAAGGTTGTGCCCGAGCAGCGGTCAACAGTTAAACAAGCAGCGGTCAACAGTTAAACAAGCAGCGGTCAACAGTTAAACAAGCAGCGGTCAACAGTTAAACAATCAGCGGTCAACAGTTAAACAAGCAGCGGTCAACAGTTAAACAATCAGCGGTCAACAGTTAAACAAGCAGCGGTCAACAGTTAAACAAGCAGCGGTCAACAGTTAAACAATCAGCGGTCAACAGTTAAACAAGCAGCGGTCAACAGTTAAACAAGCAGCGGTCGGGGGCCACAGGGTTTGAATGACAGGATGATCTTTTAGAGCTTTATGAACAATGATACCAGTCAACATCTGTATCTGTTGATGTTGTCAATCCCTCGGTCTCTGATGCTCCAGGAATCATCTCAATGACATCAGATGTAGAAAGGGTTTCAACATAAACTATGTCACTCATATTCCGCTGTTGTGGGTGTTGAAAGGTGATCTGTGGATAGTCTACAGAGAGATGACTGATCTGATCTGTGGAGAGTCTACAGAGAGACGGCGTTTCAACTGATCTGTTCTGAAAGCAGACAAAGAATATTTAGATTTTTTTCAAAATATTTCTGGGAATCAAAATCTAAAAAAAATGTATGATGCTGGTCCTTTCTAATTCTAATGAGAATAACATTTTATTATAAGGAATGTTGTCGGTATAAACAAAATAATGCACATTTGAATTAATATTGACATTTCTACCACTTGGTGTCATTCTCAATATCTTCAGCAGGGTATACAATAAGATGGTATACTATAAGATGGTATACTATAAGATGGTATACTATAAGATGGTATACAATAAGATGGTATACTATAAGATGGTATACTATAAGATGGTATACAATAAGATGGTATACTATAAGATGGTATACAATAAGATGGTATACAATAAGATGATATACAATAAGATGGTATACAATAAGATGGTATACAATAAGATGGTTTACAATAAGATGATATACAATAAGATGGTATACAATAAGATGGTATACAATAAGATGGTATACTATAAGATGGTATACTATAAGATGGTATACAATAAGATGGTATACAATAAGATGGTATACTATAAGATGGTATACAATAAGATGGTATACAATAAGATGGTATACAATAAGATGGTATACTATAAGATGGTATACAATAAGATGGTATACAATAAGATGGTATACAATAAGATGGTATACAATAAGATGGTATACAATAAGATGGTATACTATAAGATGGTATACAATAAGATGGTATACAATAAGATGGTATACAATAAGATGGTATACTATAAGATGGTATACAATAAGATGGTATACAATAAGATGGTATACTATAAGATGGTATACTATAAGATGGTATACAATAAGATGGTATACTATAAGATGGTATACAATAAGATGGTATACAATAAGATGGTATAAGATGTTGCATTAGATCCTCGTGCTTTTTCACAGTTTTCTTGAACAGTTCAACCTTGTTCATTCTCATGATTTCACCACTTTCTATCAGCCGTTTCATAATGATATCTTTGCAGAAAATGTTGTATGTTGTGGTGTACGGATGGTTTCGGGTGCTGAAAGAGACATTTAAAATGGTTTTAGAAAAAGGGATAATTTAATTTACCTTAGGCTGCCATGAAATGAATGGAGTTGGAAAAAATCATACTTTCCAATGTGGTGTCACTCTAATAATTCTTGTTATACAAAGTATAACAGAGATAATCTGTGGCAAATCATAATGACAATAACATAAATGTTCATCTTTACCTCATTTTCCCAACTGTCTTTGATAAGAGTGTAGCTTTTATAGCAGTTGTAGTGGTAGTGCACTTCTATAGTGATGCAGTCTCTTTCTCTAATGTGGAGTCATACCTATAAGTGATCTGTTCTTCTGTATCTACCTCTGTATCTACCTGCGTTGCACCAATGAAATTTCCCCATGTGGGACAATAAAGGAATATCTTATCTTATAGTCACTCATCCTGTTTCACTTTGGTAGCTTTTCTGGGGTTTCCTGCAAAAAATGACAATTTTAGTGAGAGCTAATCTATTTCACCAGAAAATTCATTTTGACAAGCTATATTTCATGAAATGTTCTTGAATGAGATTTTACATACCACATGATTCAGTTTCAGCCTGGACAAGTTTGTCATTCTGTCCTTTTCGTCCCTCTGTGATATCGCTGTCTTTCTTATTTCATATGATACAAACCGCAGGAAGAATTGTTGTTTGTCCTTGGGGCTTTTCTACTCCACTACTCGCAGATCTTAAGTCTTTTGGGCAAAATACATTCTGAATATTCATCACTACTGGAATCTACAAAGATGACACAAAGAATAAAATTAATGATGAATAATTTATAATTTTATACACTACTAGTAGTGAAGGTGATTATTTCTACTCACCATTGCTAGATTTAGTGCCGGTTTCTGATGGTTTACATGTCTCTCTCTGGCATAAATAGTTTCTCGGTGTATCTCTTGTAACACGAGGGTGGTACTGTAGTACTGTAGTACTGATTCCCAGAGTGTCTCGTGTTCACAGTCCAACATGCTTTCCACTTTTTTGAAGGCATTTGCTTCTTTTCCGCCGAATTCAAGCCATTCCTTCGCAATCCGCCGAAAAGTATTACAAGTTGATTTAGTTAGGACCTTAGTCTGTTCATTATAAGTGTCGAGGATGTGCAAACAGCACGGATATTCTCGTTCATGTCGCTGTGAAGATGCGGAACCTCGCCGGTCAGCAGCCATGTTTGTTTACATACAAACCGCATCACAACAAGCTGCGCGCAAGGTTTTCAGGGTTTAATCAACGCTCATCGGTCGAAATAGCGTCACTGCCACATCACTGCATACAGTTAGTCCGCGGCGCTAACAAAAATAGGTCTGTCTTTGGGAGCCGATTACAAGAAATCGGCAGCAAATCTTTTTGTGGAATTTTGTTTTGGGGGTTATTGTTACGAGCTTGGCAAGAGGAATCCTTTAAATATTTAGGCGTTGTCCTCCATAGAGAACTATTTATCCTAGAGAAAAATGATACTCCTTTCCTCCACTATTTCTTCTCCCAATTTCACTCACCAATCGTCCGTTTGATGAGTGGAATGAATCCATATCAAGATTTGTATGGCAGAAAACCTCAAATCTTATTAAAAACAAATCCTCAAATCCAGTGAAACTCATGGATGGTTTAGTGTCTCAGGGCTCTTTGGGTCAGTGAAATCAATCTCAGGCACTTGTGCCAATTAGTTTGCCAGGTCCAATTAAAGGAAGACTACTACTTAAGCAGACCACCAATAAAGCAATATGTGAAGGAAAAAGGATCTCTCTAGTGCAGAAAAGCATGAACAAAAACGTGATCATTGCTGAGAGAGATTTGTAGCTGATTCAGAGCACACACACGGATACATGCAGAGGCACAATGAGGAAGGTTTCTGCTAGACAAGTTGGATTAAGAGAGCAGCTGATAAAATGCCATTACTAAGTAAACCAGTTATTTGAGGTTGCTGGTGCAGAGGATCCTCCAGAGGCTCGGATCCTCCAGAGGCTCGGATCCTCCAGAGGCTCGGATCCTCCAGATGCTCACCAGCAGAAACGGCTCCAGTGGCTCAGAAATACATGAAGACTCATTTTCAAACAATCTTGTTCACTGATGAGTGCCACGCCACCCTGCATGTGGTGGACGGTTGGTGGACGGATGGTGGACGGCCACCATATCCCAACAAGGCTGCGACGTGAGCAAGGAGGAGGCGGGGTTATGTTTTGGGCCGGAATCATGGGGAGAGAGCTGGTCGGCCCCTTTAGGGTCCCTGTAGGTGTGAACATGACCTCTACATCATTGGCTGCTATGGGCATAAATGAAGAGAAACTCATGGTGTGGCCCCCATCTTCCCCTGACCTCAACCCTTTTGAGAACCTTTTGGAGCATCCGCAAGTGAAAGATTTACAGCAGCTCTGGGAGGATCTTCTGACATCCTGCAAAGAAATTCAAGCAGAAACTCTCCACAAACTCACACATTAGTGTTAGTAGTGGTAGTGGTTAGTAGTGGTAGTGGTAGTAGTATAATAATAACGAATGCAAGAATTTTGAATCTCCTATCAAATAAGGGTTCCCATGTTAAATTGTAACTTGACCTGTTCTGATGTTTTAATTAAAATGGCTTTTGATTTCAGCAAATATGAAATTCCTGCGACATACCTGAAGGTTTCAAAAGCCCCACAGATAATCTACTGTAACCATAAATATTCAAGGTAATTGAAAAACTAGTTTATCTTGACATCACTACCGGTGATAATTCCAGTTGATTGGACATGATTTGGAAAAGCTCACCTGTTTATAGAAGGTCCCAGATAACAGTGATGTCAGAGCTCAAACCAAGACATGAAGTCCAAGAAAATGTCTGTAAACTGCTGAAACAGGATTGTATCAATGCACAGATCTGGGGAAGGGACTGAAACATTTCTGCAGCATTGAAGGTCCTTCTGAGCATAGTGGCCTCCATCATCTGGAAAACAGAAAATGTTTGAAGCCACCTTCCTGAAGCTGGCTGCCCGGCCAAACTGAGCTATCGGGGAGACAACCTGATGGTGACTCTGCAGATCTCCGGTGTATCTGCAGAACTCCACCAATCAGGCCTGTATGGTAGAGAAGCCAAATGGAAGCGGTCACTCAGTAAATGGCACATGACAGCTGCCTGTAGTTTGCAAAAAAGCAGCTGAAGGACTCTCAGACCATGAGAAACAAAAATCTCTACACACAAACACGTGGCCAAGTTTGAGCGCAGTGGCCTCCATCATCTGTAAGGCTGAGCAAAATAATATGTCTAATAATATGTTTGCCGTAACCCGACTGACCCGGTTTGAAACTAGCCAACTGAAAAAAAAAGATCAGCTTTTTGTTGAAAAAACGTCAAAATCTTTTATTTTTCAATTGTTTCGCCGACTCACCGACCGGACTTTCCTTAACCGCTGTATCAAATATTTTTATCACGTTGGTAAACCTTTCTTTCATCCTCAGCAACTGATAACGCACTGCACAAAGCATGTGTGTTTTCTTATTCAGTCCCTACACATGCGTCTGTAACGAAACAAGAGCGCTCATGAGGTTGGTATATTGCTTTATACAAGTTAGTTTCCCTTTGACGGCACCACTGAAGTGTCCATAGGACATGTATTTCTCTATCAGGGTGTGAAATTTGACTTACGCAATGCATTCTGCATTCTGAAACACGCCCAGCACATCACAACAAACATGGCGGCGCCCGTGTCCCCCGCATGTTCCCCCCGCTCGCCTTCGCTACCAAAATAAAGGATAACGGCGTACAAAAGGTCGATTGAAATATCTTAAAATCGTGAGATTTAGTCTCCTGATCTGGTTGCTAGAGACGTTTTCCGCCATTGACTGTTGAAGCCTGACCCCTGGTGGTCACTCCGACTCAAAAAATGGCAAAATTTGGATCTTATTTTTTGCCTTCAAAGTAAAAAAAAATAAGAATTTGCCTACCGACCGACCCACTTAAAAAATGTTGACTCGGGTTAAAGCAAACAGACAATTTATTTTGGGGTAGCCTAATTGGAAAATGTTTGGAACCACTACTTCCTAGTGTGA
The DNA here is from genome assembly GCF_026437365.1 of Eucyclogobius newberryi. Classification (NCBI taxonomy): domain Eukaryota; kingdom Metazoa; phylum Chordata; class Actinopteri; order Gobiiformes; family Gobiidae; genus Eucyclogobius; species Eucyclogobius newberryi. The sequence goes on from NW_027316167.1 coordinate 41,573,555, forward strand.
GCACATGATTAAACTGATCATGTTAACCATGGCACAATGTACATGTGTCGCTGTCTCTAACTAACCCTAATTCCTCGTCTTGAAAACATGCGTAGTATCATTTGATCCTTTGTGCTTGCAGATCACATCTGGCTCTGTGCGGCTGGTGCTCCAGGACAGTAAGGCCCTGGTAAGTGAGTGGAAAGAGCCCCAGGGGAGGAACATCAGCGTGGCAGCCTGTAACCACACCCAGGTGGTGCTGGCGGTGGGACGGGCACTCTACTACCTGCAGATCCTCGCTGGAGAGCTTAAACAGATCAGGTAGGTTGAAAAACAGAAAACATTTGAATCTCTTTGCAGCAGTCCATATGCATTGCTCACTAATCTAAAGCATTCCTAGCGTTCTAATTATTCACCAAGAGTTTATAAGCACTTTCAGAACTTTCAGAGGGAGCGAGTTTTGCCATTACAGTAAAGCTAACAACCATTAGCATAGTAACAGCAAATTTCCTCTTTCACACAGAATAACATACTCTATAATAGAGCTGGGTTGAAATAATCGATTTTCCGATTTTTAATCGATTCGCATATTAATGACTCATTATCGATTCGTACGTCCAAAGATTGATTTTTAAATTTTTTTTTTTATTTTTTTTTATTTTTTTATTTTTTTAAATTAAAATTATTTTCTACATTTCCCTCAGTGAACTTCAATCTACCTTCAAGAAAGATAATTCAGGACTCCTGGATTCTCTTTCTTGAAGGTAGATTGACCCTTAACCTTTTCATCAGTCTTCCATCAGTAACTACAATACTTGTACGATTTGCTGTTTTAATATTGATATAATACTAGTTTTAATATGTTGCTTCTCTACACAGTCATGAAGTGAAGGAAACGGTTCAAATACATTTTTCATTTTTAATAACATTAACCCCCGGATCGAATCGAAATCGAATCGGAAATCAGATCGAAATCGGAGCGAATTGGATGGAATCTGAGAAATCGAAAAAATCGATTTTGAAACGTAAAAATCGGAATCGAATCGATTCTTTAAATTTGAATCGAAACCCAGCTCTACTCTATAATTGGATCCAAACCACTCACAGCGGTCTCATTTTTCACAGCAAGTGCTGCTTTTATGATGCACCTTGGATGGGGCAAAATGGATATTACATGAAACATTTTTAAGACGCTTAGGAATAGTGTAGGGATAACCCCTTAAACTCGTGGTTTATCTCTCTTTAACCTGACCTTTCCTCTGTAAATAGGCACATCTTGTGCACAGTGGCAGAGCGGTTCCATTCCTGGGCCAGACCAACATCACACTCTGGAGTCTGCATGTCCTTCCCGTGTGACCATGGGGTTTCTCTCGGGTTCTCTTGCTTCCTCTCACCGTCCAAACACATGCATGTGTTGGGTCAATTTATAACGCTCCCAATGGGAAATTACCAATCAAAAAAGATATGTATTGGGTTATGATAACTTAAATACCATTGCAGATGTTAAATGCATTTAAAACTTCAAGTTAAGGATAGGCACAGCTTTAAACAACAACAAATTATATTTGGAGACTTTAAAATAATAGGCCGTGGCTGCAGAGCCTCGGCGCGGTCAAATAGCGCAGCAGTTTCAGGAGCCGCGGCACTAAATAACATGGCAGTTTCGGCCGCGCGCTGCGGCTCTGTAGACACTCCCAAAATAATAACACAATTTGTCCCAAAAAGTTTGTATAGTTCCCCTTAAAGGTTTCCCAGTCTGTATCCTTTGCGCAGGTCCTCCCAGCGTCTATAATAGCCCAGAGTTCCGAAGTAGGCCCAAAAGTCCAAAAATAAATCCTTTCGTTAGTTGCAACAAAAAAGGCAGTTTTTAACTCCCGCAACACACCAAAAAATGAATGTGCCGCGTGCAGCCGAGCGTGGAGCGTGCAGCCGAGCGTGCAGCCGAGCGTGCAGCCGAGCGTGCAGCCGAGCGTGCAGCCGAGCGTGCAGCCGAGCGTGCAGCCGAGCGTGCAGCCGAGCGTGGAGCCGAGCGTGTCCGTGCCGTCACCACCGCGCCGAGCAAACAAAAAAGGAACGCTCTCACCGGTCTGTCCAATAAGACAAGGCTCTCGATTACTGCTCCAAACCCGGTGATAATCCAAAAAAGGTTGGCCTGGTGTCTGCACTAGTCCTTTGTTCCAGCTCCAGCAGCCTGACCGTGTGTCCAAAAGAAGAGAGAGAAATAGATTAACCCCCGACCCCGCATCAGCTGGCGGGCGATCAGCTGAGCAAATAAAAGAATAACTACACTTCATTAACAATACACATCTCACATCACATCAATTAGCATACATTTATAATTATATGTTGTCTGTGCTACAAATTGGCAACTGTAAATTGGCCCTAGTGATTGAATGTGAGAGTGAATGTTTGTGTGTGTGTGTTAACCCTGCGACAAACTGGACCCTGGCCAGGGTGTGCCCAGGCACCAGTCACCTGCGACCCTGAACGGGAGCAAGGGGTAGAAAATGAATGAATGAATAGTACATTTTGTGTTTTTGTAAAAGCTTCTTTTTTTTTGACAAAATGAAATCGCAGTGTGCTGTCTGCAGCTATTACTGTAATTTTCGGGCTTTTGAGCGCTCCTGAATACAAACCACGCCAACAAAATGTATACAGAAAAATGAAATTGGACATATACAAACCACACCTCTCAATATTCTGCAGGTGCTCACGTAACATGAGATATTTACACATAAATGCTCCGGTTGACTTTTAAAGCGCGGGTTTTGCTGCGCAGTGGACCGCGGGGGCCAATTCAACTTATTTCTCAGTGAAAATGAATTGTAATAAATCACACAGCATTTTGAAGCATAAACTATAGAAAACACATCACATCTGTCCATACTTTCCCCTCATTTCACTGCAGCAGGTTCTAAACTGCAGACTGCCGTACATCACATGTGCACGCTCCATGTGTCTCTGCGTTTAGCCGCGTCTAGATTCACTTCCTCATTAGACTAATGAACCAGACTAATGAACCAGACCAGTGAATATGAGTCTGATTGTAATAAAACACACAGCATTTTGAAGCTTAACACACAGCGAACACAGTGCTTCCACTGTTGTCTTTTTCACTTGTGCTTTGGGCTAGAGTGCCCCTCGATGGCCGTTAGCCAGTAAACTCTAAATGAACCGCACCTTTATATAAACCTGCAAGGTTCATAGTGTGGGTAAAAAAGTAGCGGCTTAAAGTTAAAAGATTACGGTAATAAAGTATTTTTATTCTCATCAACTCGGAGGTAAGAGCCAAAAGCCGCACTGCTTTGGTCGTCCACCCTAGTTTCACTTCACCATCTGAAAAAAGCTGCTCTAAAGTGCACATGCTTGAAAATGTATTTATGTGGATATAAACGATGTGCCAGTGGGTTTGTTAAAGCTAGGAACTAGTTGGACCGATTTTAATACTTAATTCCTCCTTCCGCGAGATGATTCGGGTTCCCAAGCTCCCAAGGCAATCAATAGTATTATAGTTTAATAGACTTTCACTAAACATGTAGTCAGTCTGTATACGTTTTGTGAATTATTATTATTTTGTCATTTGAAAAGCATGTGCCATGGAAATATTTGTTTTCTTTCTTGCATAACATGACACCATTTCCCCTTCATCCACAGCACCACAGAGATGGAACACGAGGTGGCCTGCCTGGACATCACGCCGCTGGGGGAGCCGGGCGGTGAATCGCCCTTGTGCGCTGTGGGACTGTGGACGGACATCTCTGCGCGGGTGCTCAAGCTGCCCTGCTTCACAGCCCTGCACAAGGAGATGCTGGGAGGAGGTGAGAGGTCATGCACCGCTAACACCTGCTACAGATACTTGAGCTTTTAACCATGTTATAGCATCTCCCTCATCAAAAGCACACCTGGAGTTGTATTTAGCTTCATTCAATCTAGTCTGATGAATCCTGTGTAGGGTATTCTTACTAGTACAAGTACTGTAAGGTTATGAATGTCCTCCCACTCGTGAAAGAGGGCGAAAATGTAGTAATTTATTCAAATGTATTTGCTCGTTGAAGGTTTGTGAGAACGTAACCGTGACATTGACACCTTTTCTGGAAATGAATGAACACTTTACCAAATGTGGTTCATGAAGTTTTATTGACCAAATAATTAAACAGATATATGAATTTGGAATATGTAAATGAGTCAATAACAGATGGAAACGCTACACATGATGGTTCTAGATCTGTCTAGTTTTATGTTAGTTAATTCTAAGATAATATTATCAGCCTTTGAAGTGCATTATACAAACTGAACCAGAAACTATGAGGAGATCGGCCTGCGTGGAGTCCGAGGGAGGCGACACGGACAAACAGGGGTCACTCAGGGGTCCACACCCAGCTCGATCCACACGCTGGCCGGAGCACAGCTGCTCTGGAGCTCCAGGCTCTGACGGTGTCAGGCCAAAGAAGCCCTGGATCGGGTTCAGTGATCTGCGTTCTCCTTGGCTCTGAGGCGTCCCTCAGATAGAAAGGGCCGTTGCACTGTGAGACTGGTCTGAAGAGACTGTCCTGGACTTGAAAAGTTGCAAAAACGTCCCTTACTTGAGTTTGCATGATGCAGTCTCAATCACGTCCAAAAACGGGCACAGAAATCTTATTTATGGGAGTGAAAAGTTAGCTTCCGCAGGCGTGTCTCTGGAATGTCTTTGCATTGTAGCTTAGCTTAGCATCGCTAGGCCAGACTTGAGCCCTCATCTCCCGAGATCTGAGCTCATGGACCTCCTCAGATGGAACTTTCTGATGGAACCCTCAGATAGAACCGAGTTTGTCTTCTTTCTCTCCCTGACTTACCCCTGCGGGGATTGAGTTTTGCCGCCATTGTTCAACCAATCAGCACGCACGCTGAGTCAGAGCTTGATAGGGGAAGAAGATCTGGAGTAATGTAGCCATTGTTTAGCTTTAACATTAGGCCACATAGTTACAAAGGTAAAATTATCCACAAGACAAGTTGTAAAACTGTTAAATGAACATGTAGAACACAATAACATTATGTACAGTAAAGTCATCTTGTGGACAACAAAACCACATAGTCTTCTTAGCATTTTAGCTTTTGTCTTGGGGAGAAAATGAATTAATTTTAATTTCAAAAGAAGTCATTCGATGGAAAAGGTTGTTACCAACGTTCACTGCTCCTGCAGTGATGCCATAAATCTCCACGTGGGGATTGTACGTGGTACCACCTTAGTGTGCATTCCTGTCACCATGGCAACATCCAGAGGTCATCTGCAGATTGCTACTCCTGTTTCATTAAAGGCATAATAGAGGATTTTTGGCGAGCAATCAGAGTCTTATTTCCTTGTGGCGTGGATGTCAGTCATTCCCTGCGTGCTACTGCACACCTGCAGCCTCGTTTCCATGGCTACGCATGCGTGGTTGATATGCCGGTGTGTGTTTAGCGAGTTCCGTCAGTGTACAGTACAAAAATGACCACAGAGAAAGACTGTTCAAGCTGTTCAAGGTGTGCGCATTTAAAAAAAAAAAATAGATTTGAGAACTCAAGCGACTATTATTCCTATTCCTGTTGTGCCCCACTTCATGATGTTGACCAGTGGCACAGAGCATGTTGGGCTTAACCGTTCAAAGCACATGTCAGTTGTTCATAATGTGAGACCTTTTAACACTAAAGTTTGACATTAATCCATGCCCGCTAAGTCCACTGGGGTTTAGTCTCCTGGAGAGAGATGTGTCCAGTCTGATCTTTTGGCCGTGTTTGATGCGATGGACCATAACCTCTTCACACTGTCACAGGAGCTGCTCAGACAGGCTCAACTGACAGCTCCACACACTCCACATAACAAGCATAAAGTTATTCCAAAAGTCATCCAGCAAGTCAGAGCTCATAATATTCCACAGTTGGGTTTATTTTTGATACTTGTCATTCACACCACATGCATATTTCTCACTGCATCATAGCAACAGTTTTTTCCCTCTACTAATGTCTGGGAGGGGGAATTATCGATGGTCGCAAATTAATTTGTTGCGCGTATATTGAATATGTTTTGTCTAATACTTTCAAGAGCTTTTTAGAAAGCCACAGAGGCCCCTTCCTCATGAGCCCCTCACAGAAGCCCCTTCCTCATGAGCCCCTCAGAGGCCCCTTCCTCATGAGCTCCTCACAGAGGCCCCTTCCTCATGAGCCCCTCACAGAGGCCCCTTCCTCATGAGCTCCTCACAGTAGGCCCCTTCCTCATGAGCCCCTCACAGAGGCCCCTTCCTCATGAGCTCCTCACAGAGGCCCCTTCCTCATGAGCCCCTCACAGAGGCCCCTTCCTCATGAGCTCCTCACAGTAGGCCCCTTCCTCATGAGCCCCTCACAGAAGCCCCTTCCTCATGAGCCCCTCACAGAGGCCCCTTCCTCATGAGCCCCTCACAGTAGGCCCCTTCCTCATGAGCTCCTCACAGAGGCCCCTTCCTCATGAGCCCCTCACAGAGGCCCCTTCCTCATGAGCCCCTCACAGTAGGCCCCTTCCTCATGAGCCCCTCACAGAAGCCCCTTCCTCATGAACCCCTCACAGAGGCCCCTTCCTCATGAGCCCCTCACAGAGGCCCCTTCCTCATGAGCCCCTCACAGAGGCCCCTTCCTCATGAGCCCCTCACAGAGGCCCCTTCCTCATGAGCCCCTCACAGAGGCCCCTTCCTCATGAGCTCCTCACAGAGGCCCCTTCCTCATGAGCCCCTCACAGAGGCCCCTTTCTCATGAGCCCCTCACAGAGGCCCCTTCCTCATGAGCCCCTCACAGAGGCCCCTTCCTCATGAGCTCCTCACAGAGGCCCCTTCCTCATGAGCCCCTCACAGAGGCCCCTTCCTCATGAGCCCCTCACAGAGGCCCCTTCCTCATGAACCCCTCACAGAGGCCCCTTCCTCATGAGCCCCTCACAGAGGCCCCTTCCTCATGAGCCCCTCACAGAGGCCCCTTCCTCATGAGCCCCTCACAGATTCTTCTTTCTCACAAGCTCTTTAGAGATGTTTCTTCCTCTTGAGGCCCTATGATCTTTGAGCTATCAGCAGCCAGTGTAGCCGTGAGAACTCGGTCTTAATGCTGCTAGATCTACAAATCAAGTTATATTGGGTAATAATGGACTCAGACTTGAACTTTAATAGCCACGTCAAATCAATAACATCAGCAGCTTTTTACCATGTCGGTGTAATCCCTCATTCGTCCAGGCGTGTTCCATTGTAGAAAAAGCTTCAGTTGTTTCATCTGGACTCAGTTAGAAAAAAATAGACGTTTCGACTCTCATCCAAGAGTCATTGTCAATAAAAGAATTTAGATCGAGAACTCCGATATTAATACTGTTCTGTGGTAAGACCCGCCCATTGGGAGGAGCCTTCCTGAAGTAGAAAGAGTTGTTTGTTTCAACAGAAACTCCCCCCTTGTATCTACCGAGCCTATTCAGAATCTTAATGGGCTATTAGAATCCTCTTTGTCTTTGTGAGACCCTGGCTCAACCACCCTGAGTACCTGATTAGCATCTAAATGTCCTGGTCCTGGTCCTCTACCTTTCCAGGTAGTTAGTGCCATATGAACCATCTCGGACTCTGAGAACCTCAGGGACCGGCCTCCTGCTGGTGCCAGAGTCAGGACTAAACATGGAGCGGCCTCCTGCTGGTGCCAGAGTCAGGACTAAACATGGGAAATCTATTTCAGTTTTATGCAGCTAAAATCTGGAACATTCTTCCTGAAGATGAGAGACACGTTCTACTCTGACAATGTTCAAATCTAAGACAAATCAGTTTTGATTAGCTGTTAATGTGACTGAAAGGATTTTACCTACTCGTTTTGATTAGCTGTTAATGTGACTGAAAGGATTTTACCTACTCTTTTATGTCTTAAACTGTTTTGTGATTTCTCTCATGTCTTGTCATGTGGTTTATTTTCTTCCTGTTGTGAAGCACTTTGAATTGCCTTGTGTACAAATAAACTTGCCTTGCCTTTAACACTTTGCGCGTCAACAACAACTACTATTATTACCGTTACTATTATTTAAAAAAAGGTTCCAACACTAGACAAGTAGAAAAGTCTCTTTTATTTCTGCTGCAGCCTGTACTGTGTAAGCTGTATAATGTTGGTTGCCAGCCAGAGCTATAATTCAATGCATTTCTTGACATTCCTGCCTCTGCTCCTGGGGGGTGGGGGTGGGGCGGTTCTGAGTACTTTTCTGGGTGGAATACATGATTTGTTTGTGTCCTTTCAGAGATCATCCCCCGTTCCATCCTCATGACCACGTTTGAGGGCAGCTACTACCTGCTTTGTGCGCTAGGAGACGGCGCGCTCTTCTACTTCGGACTGGACCTCACCTCTGGTACGGCTCCATCTCTCCTCTGCTCAGAGTTACATCGCTTTAACTGTCCCCTTTCCAGCTCCAGGGGGAAAATGGCATGTATAGCAACAGTGAACCCGTATGAACTATCCTTTTGGCGTCCCATGGGTGGGAAAGGCACATGTGTGCCATCACGTACTCGTGTGCCATCACGCTCCCCAATCACAAAGCCTGATAATCTACACATCAAATTAAACCTTAAAGTCTCATTTTCACGTGCAACAATCACAGATCGAACAGACACGGTCTTTGTACAGAAAAGCTCAAAGTAAAAGTTTCGACTTTCCTTACCTTGAAGGCTCTGTACACGTCAAACTTCAATATTTCCCCACAAGATTGGTCTCAATCCGTTCGTAATGGTCCAACGAATAAAATCCAGTAAAACAATTAAATCCAATTAGGGATGCAGACCTAAACCCACGTTCAGGTTCAAGTCCGGATTTGAATCCAGAGGTTTAGGTTTAGGTCCGGACTCATTAGATCCAGACCTAAACCATGCCATATTTACATAATGTTACAACAGCATAACACAAGACACTTGGCTAAATTAAGTTGAAGACACTTGCACAAGGACAACTATCAAACACAAGGCTTAACTGCAGAGTGAAATAAACTCAACTTGTCTGCTTTATTCACTGTTTTTAACAGAAGTTACAACTTACAAATCACAAGCTACTAGCTAAGACTCAACTCAACAACAAGAGCATGTTGAGTATTGTTGACAGAGTCAGTCTGGGTCAAGGGTCAAAGTAGCTGTTTCATCTGATACAATGTTTTGCCTTTAGACACATTTCCATCTTTAATGTTCAGATCCATTGGCATCAAAAGTCAGATAAAACCTTCAAACAGACAAAACACCAGTGTAAATAATGAAGTCACAGTGTAAAATAACAGAGTTACAAAAACTAGCATAAATGTCAACTTGAATCACTATAAAGCATCAACTTAGCAGTGTCAAAAGTAGAATATGAAAATATTTTACACAACAAATCAAAATAATACATCATATTAGCAGCATTAAACACTAGACCATATTTAACTGTAGAATACAAATACAAAATACTAATACAAAATATAAACTCCAATTAATGAATGCAGCAATTAAGCAATATTATTTTGACTTTACTTTGTATTTACTTAATGTCAAATACATCACACCACAACATAACACTTAAGTTATTTCATTCATATTTACACCCAAACCAAAGACCACGCTGACCCGCAGCACATAAACCTACACATAAACGCACACAGCGGCCACAGCTTAAAACAGTTCAGATAAAGCCAGCGATCTTACCGGCTTCACTTCAGTGTTCACGTGTGGATACACGGTTCACTTCAGTGTTCACGTGTGGATACACGGTTCACTTCAGTGTTCACGTGTGGATACACGGTTCACTTCAGTGTTCACGTGTGGATACACGGTTCTGTCTCTTGCATCTTTAAACTTATTTTGCTGGCTTCACTTCTGCCCTGAAGACGCGTGCGTCACTAATTAGGGTCCGTGTGCGCTATTGACGGTGGCGCATGGCAGTGTTTACGTCTTTTCTAGCGCGAATTTCGCGATCAATGGAAGGTTTAAGATGGTCTAGATTCTAGAACAAAAAGGATATGTATTTGAGTGCTATATTTTATGTGAGTCCAGAACCGAATCACCGGGGTTTCGTTTTTTTTTTGACCTGAAGTCCAGATCCGGTCCTTCGTAGCGGTACGCATCCCTAGGTCCAATACATACGGTATGTTGGATCCATGAAGGCCTCCATGTTGCAGAAAAAAAGTTTTTGTCAACTGCATTTTTCTTTTTCTTTTGCCCATATCAAAGAGAATAGGATTTTCACCGCAATGTCCTTGCTACAGAAGTTAACAGGAAGTGTTAGCTTTTGATTGACACCAAGATTAGCCAATCAGGAGGGTTTTGGCAGTTCTACGGCCCAGTAAAGCCAATGAAGTGTCACATAGAGATGCAAATTACGCACAAGTCCCACCCTTGCTAAACCATCCAGTTAGATTACAGACTGTGTTTGACGCTACAGACAAACAGCCAATGGGAGACGAGCACGGGGATGTGTAACATCTATGGGGTTTCTCCAAAAAGTTCCACTTTAGAGCCGTGCGATGGTTCTATGCGCAAAACGTGCTCAAATAAGACTTGTTTTTGTCTATTTTTATTGTGAAACATTTTTTTTTATTTATGGAATATCAAATCAAATCAAATCAATTTATTTTTGTAAGGCCCAAAATCACAACAACAGTTGCCTCTGAGGGCCACAGGGAGAAATGAATCCACAATGTCTGTGGTGGCGATGAAGTCAGACAATGTCTGTGGTGGCGATGAAGTCAGACAATGTCTGTGGTGGCGATGAAGTCAGACAATGTCTGTGGTGGCGAGGGACGATGTCCCAGGGTCCTCTGTCCTTAGACTCTCCTTCTCGGCCAGGAAAAACTACAAAAAAAACCTCTTTGGGAAAAAAGCGTAGAAACCTGGAGGAGTTCCAGTGAAGGAGAGATCCGACTCTCACAGACGGACACGAGGGAGACTGGAGCTGGACCCACTCTTCAGGCAGATGAGGGACCGACCGAATATGAATTTCAATATAATAATATAGTGTCTCTGTGTAAAGAAATGGATTCCTCTAGTTGTAAGCTTTCAATAGAGCCCTCATTGATGTATTTAGGTTGAAGAAGTCAAAAGTGATCAAATGTTTTCTAAATGTGACCAGTTTGGATAGATTTGGACGAGGGAACGGTCCTTTTATCCAATTATTACAAAAAGTGTGGTAAAATACTTGTTTCTACAGATAATGATCTTACATTTGAAACTTAAGTGGCCAACTAGTTTTTGTAATGACATATAGTGTATTTCAGGCCTCACATACAAACAGCAGCTATAAACAGCCTCATATTTAACAAAAAACTTGTAGTTCTAACTGTTGAGGGTCAAAATAGAGAATGTTACCTTTACACAGAGACTGACTTTTTGTATATAATCCACGTACTTAAAAACAAGTATGGTTTTAATTACTAGAGGTGTCTTTAGAGACAGTTGGACAACAATCCGCCTAAGGATAACAGGTATAATTAGTACAATTTGTTTTGTTGACTATGTGTTTTATCAATTCCTTTTAACATTCCCATCACAGTGTTTCCGTGTGTTTTTTAAAGTCCATTTAGTCCAGAGAACAATTACAATTATCAAAATACGATTGTCGCAGCTCTAATAAACGTATACTGTAGTTGGTTGTCTCTTTTTCTTTGTCTTTATATATTTGATTTGCAATTTTCATGAGCCAGAACTGACTGACATGTCTGAATAATACAGATGCAATTACTTTGGTTTTGTTAAGTATGTGTCAAAACGATCAAATGTTTTTGATGGAACACAAATCCACTGGTCACAAAGGATGTTTATATAAAATGATAGTGTGGTCAGTGGAAGGATGCACTCAGGCACCGTCCACCCACACGGCTCGCTGGCTGAGCTGCATTAGCATTGACCCTCTTTCTCCGCTCCCACAGGGGCCCTCAGCGAGCGCAAGAAGGTGACACTGGGCACCCAACCCACTGTGCTGAGGACCTTCAGATCTCTGTCCACCTCCAACGTGTTTGCCTGCTCTGACCGACCTACAGTCATCTACTCGTCCAACCACAAGCTGGTCTTCTCAAACGTCAACCTGAAGGAGGTCAACTACATGTGCCCCCTGAACTCTGAAGGTTATCCCGACAGGTAGAAGACACGCCTTCATTTCTGATCTGCTGCTAGTGTGCTTTGTTAGTTCATCTACATAAACTGCAAGTACTACCCTTAACTCTCTGATTAATTAATATTTCTCTATTGTGGGTTATTCTGAAGTATATGAGGATTTCTGAGGATTTTTAATGACAAAATAACTTAAGAGAGACAGTTTTTGCTTTCTAAGCCCAACTTTGTTGACACTTCTTCAAAAATATGTCTTTTAATTTGTGACAGAAATAGTTAAAGCTGCACCCTTCTTTCAACCCCGGGATCCCGTCTGGTCTTTTCAAAGCGTTTAACACACTTGGTCCCAGGTATTTGATCGTGTGACTGCATCATCGACATCAGGATGTGTCCAGGGGGCTCGAGGGTCCACAGTCGAACCACAGTAAAAACATGAGGTTTTCAGCAGAAAGCCGACTTTGGAGGAATTTGAACATTGTGTTAAATGGCACAGATTAAAATTCTGTTATGCTTATATACATGACATAATTACAAAGGCCATTTTAGGTGTTTTTTCAAAAGACCAAATAAAATCTAATCAAAATCAATCAATGTGAAAAAAATAAATATTTTTTCCATATCACCAGCCCTATTGTGTCCCAAATGCTCTAAAGTGTGCAATGGTACAACCCAGGGCTTCTCAAAGTGTGTGGGGCGCACCCGTTTGGGCGGGTGCCGTGCCAAGGGGGGGTGCAAGACGTTTGGAGAAATGTGCGTGACCGACCTGCTCTGAACAACAGTTTGTCTCTAAATATGAAAGGGCAGTGGAGAGTGGGTCAGCCTGGCTCTGCGGCCCTCACACACACGTCTGACCCTCACACACACGTCTGACCCTCACACACACGTCTGACCCTCACACACACACGTCTAACCCTCACACACACGTCTGACCCTCACACACACGTCTGACCCTCACACACACGTCTGACCCTCACACACACGTCTGACCCTCACACACACGTCTGACCCTCACACACACACGTCTGACCCTCACACACACACGTCTGACCCTCACACACACACGTCTGACCCTCACACACACACGTCTGACCCTCACACACACGTCTGACCCTCACACACACACGTCTGACCCTCACACACACACGTCTGACCCTCACACACACGTCTGACCCTCACACACACACGTCTAACCCTCACACACACGTCTGACCCTCACACACACGTCTGACCCTCACACACACGTCTGACCCTCACACACACGTCTGACCCTCACACACACGTCTGACCCTCACACACACACGTCTGACCCTCACACACACACGTCTGACCCTCACACACACACGTCTGACCCTCACACACACACGTCTGACCCTCACACACACGTCTGACCCTCACACACACACGTCTGACCCTCACACACACACGTCTGACCCTCACACACACGTCTGACCCTCACACACACACGTCTAACCCTCACACACACGTCTGACCCTCACACACACGTCTGACCCTCACACACACGTCTGACCCTCACACACACGTCTGACCCTCACACACACACGTCTGACCCTCACACACACACGTCTGACCCTCACACACACACGTCTGACCCTCACACACACGTCTGACCCTCACACACACACGTCTGACCCTCACACACACACGTCTGACCCTCACACACACACGTCTGACCCTCACACACACGTCTGACCCTCACACACGTTTGACCCTCACACACACGTCTGACCCTCACACACACGTCTGACCCTCACACACACACGTCTGATCCTCACACACACGTCTGACCCTCACACACACGTCTGACCCTCTCACACACACGTCTGACCCTCACACACACGTCTGACCCTCACACACACACGTCTGACCCTCACACACACGTCTGACCCTCTCACACACACGTCTAACCCTCACACACACGTCTGACCCTCACACACACACGTCTGACCCTCACACACACGTCTGACCCTCACACACGTTTGACCCTCACACACACGTCTGACCCTCACACACACACGTCTGACCCTCACACACACGTCTGACCCTCACACACACGTCTGATCCTCACACACACGTCTGACCCTCACACACACGTCTGACCCTCACACACACGTCTGACCCTCTCACACACACACGTCTGACCCTCACACACACACGTCTGACCCTCACACACACGTCTGACCCTCTCACACACACGTCTGACCCTCACACACACACGTCTGACCCTCACACACACGTCTGACCCTCTCACACACACGTCTGACCCTCACACACACGTCTGACCCTCACACACACGTCTGACCCTCTCACACACGTCTGACCCTCACACACACGTCTGACCCTCACACACACGTCTGACCCTCACACACACACGTCTGACCCTCACACACACACGTCTGACCCTCACACACACACGTCTGACCCTCACACACACACGTCTGACCCTCACACACACACGTCTGACCCTCACACACACACGTCTGACCCTCACACACACACGTCTGACCCTCACACACACGTCTGACCCTCTCACACACGTCTGACCCACACACACACACACACACACACACACACACACACGACACACACACGCACGTTTGACAAAGTCTTTAGAAAAGACATGAAAAACCCACGACATTGATCACTGAAACTCCAAAATAGTGGATTTATGTCATAAAGACTGCTCATACAGGAGTAACACTGCAGTATTTACAGACTAATATTAATTATTCATGGTTTATTTGACTTTGCTCTCACATTGGTGGAGAAAACAGACTGGATTAACTTTTTGCTTCAGATGTTACAGATTACTGATTACAGACTTTAGAGCACGCGTCTGGACTTAAGAGTGCTTTGTTGATCAGTGCGTCAAAGCGTCTCTGTAGAAGCCTTCATTTAACCGTGATGTGCCCCAATCAAAGACTCACTGAGTCTTCTCTTGTGATGCATTGTGGGTGTTGTGACAGTGCAAACAGAAGCACCGCGTTAACATGAGCCGTTCACCGACTATTGACCGCCAAGGGCACAAACAAATGGTTAAAGCAAAATGGAAAACGAGCATCCCTAGTACAGACATGTAAGAGAATGAGACCGCTGTGTGCTGTCTGCATCCACACGTTATTCCCCTCAAAGCAGGAATGCGCTGAACATGCCAATGTCTGTTAGCTTTACTCTTGACTGCCAAAATCTGCTCTTAAAGTTGTGAAAAGTGCTTATAAAGTCATCACAGTGAATAATTAGAATGTTAGAAATGCATTAAGTGAGTTTAAAATGAACTACCGGTAGTTCTGTTTTCTGCATTTGTATGTAACTGTTCCCGTCTGTCTATCCTTATTCAAGAGTTTAAAAAAAGAGTTTTTAATGTTACCCCCGACAAAACGGCCCAATGTCGTCTTGCTTTAGCCACTTCCTCTTATTCTGATCCCATGGAAGTGGGTGAAAGGAGCAGTGGTAGTTGTAGTTGGATGAAGTACAAATAAAAGTCTTCCGTATCTGGTCATCCGCTTGGCTCATCGTCCTGTTTATGGATCATTCTAATGAAAAGCCCTTATTACCCAAAGAGCTGAAAACGACCAGCACCAATAAGAAGGCCAGAAGTGTAATACAGACTCATACTTTGGTCCTGCTTCTACTGCTTGTGTTAATATTGTTTTTGTCCTCTTCCTCCTCCAGCCTGGCTCTGGCTAACAACAGCACTCTGACCATCGGCACCATAGATGAGATCCAGAAGCTGCACATCCGCACGGTGCCGCTCTACGAGTCTCCCAGGTCAGACCATCCTCTCGCTCAGCACCGCCTCATACAGACTCCATTCATACTGCTCATATTTGCACTTGCACAGCTTCCAGGCTTTGCTCTGATTCAATTTGCTTTTACTTGCTCTTCTTTTTTGGTACATCTACTATAAAAGATGTCTTCTGTGCCTCAAACTCTGCGTGAGAGACTGAGAGTATCACTTTTTAAATGAATAAGGCCCTCCTCTCCCTGTGGAAATGTCATTAAATGTAACCGTGCCGACTGATCTTCTCCTCGTCACACGTTTCTCACTTTATTGCTTTCATTTCATTTTGGCAAATTGACAGACATATTCAAAATGCACTGTACTTAAAACAAATAATTCATTTAAACTTTTCTTAACCTGCCATGGAATGAGACATACACCAGATGCTATTCCTTAACACATAGAGAACACAATTCAACTTAGAATATGAAACGACACAAAAATATCAGACATTTGTATGGCATGCATGGGAGAAAACGCCGGGACAGGAGGATCACGCAGGCTGCGTACAACAGCCTGCGTGATCCTCCTGTGTCTCACACCGTTTTTTCTCATGTTGGTTGGTTTTATTAGATATTCTGGAATAGGCGGGTCACATTTCTCATTGGTCAGCCTCACATCAAGGCACTTGGTATTTTTCCATAGAGATCAAGCCTTGGGTAAACATTACCTAAACTCCTCTGGGCTGTCACCCCCCCTCCTAGGGTAAACATCCTTTGGCCCATCTTTACGACCCCTTCACAAATGCAATTTTTCACACACCCGTTCTTCTCTGAGACTAATGATGCAGATAATATATCATTATTATGCAGATAAAATACATCACAGAAATATAATCATACATTCACATTTTATCACATAACCGTTCCACCACAAAAATTAACAAATACACTTTTTTTTTTATCAAACCTATATGAAGCATAATATTTGCTCCATGTTATGCAAATGTGGAGAGAAATATGCCACTGTAATCCACAATATTAAATCGAGAGACATAGAGTACTTTGCTTCAGAGTGGTTGATTTTGTGCTTTATGCTGTAAATGATCAGGTGTGGACACGGCGCTGCACACGCACGGCGCTGCACACGCACGGCGCTGCCACACACACGGCGCTGCCACACACGGCGCTGCCACACACGGCGCTGCACACGCACGGCGCTGCACACGCACGGCGCTGCACACGCACGGCGCTGCACACGCACGGCGCTGCACACGCACGGCGCTGCCACACACGGCGCTGCCACACACGGCGCTGCCACACACGGCGCTGCCACACACGGCGCTGCACACACACGGCGCTGCACACACACGGCGCTGCACACACACGGCGCTGCACACACACGGCGCTGCCACACACGGCGCTGCACACACACATGAACGAGACATGGAACATGCAGAAGATAAACCAATGAGAGCTGTGCATGGAGCTGAGCTGTGGCGAATCCCAGGTCTGCGCCGCGTGTGCGTCTGCGCCGCGTGTGCGTCTGCGCCGCGTGTGCGTCTGCGCCGCGTGTGCGCGTCTGCGCCGCGTGTGCGCGTCTGCGCCGCGTGTGTGCGCGTCCGCGCCGCGTGTGTGCGCGTCCGCGCCGCGTGTGTGCGCGTCCGCGCCGCGTGTGCGCGTCTGCGCCGCGTGTGCGCGTCTGCGCCGCGTGTGCGCGTCTGTCTGCGCCGCGTGTGCGCGTCTGTCTGCGCCGCGTGTGCGCGTCTGCGCCGCGTGTGCGCGTCTGGCAAGGCAAGGCAAGTTTATTTGTAGAGCACATTTCATACACAAGGCAATTCAAAGTGCTTCACAGCAGGAAAAATGCATTCAAATCACAAAGAAATTACAGAAATACAATAAAATTAACTAAATTAAAAATTATCAATCCAACTGATTTTCTAAACTAATAAAATCACAAACAAAAGAGAAGAGTGCAAAGAAAAAATCCTTTCAGTCATATGCGCAGCTAAACAAAACAGTTTTTAGCTTAGATTTGAACATTGTCAGAGTAGAAGCCTGTCTCACATCTTCAGGAAGACTGTTCCAGATTTTAGCTGCATAAAACTGAAACGCAGATTCCCCATGTTTTGTCCTGACTCTGGGCACCAGCAGGAGGCCGGTCCCTGAGGTCCTCAGAGTCCGAGATGGTTCATATGGCACTAACATATCCAAGATGTACTTTGGTGCTAGGCCATGGAGAGACTTGTACACAAGCAGAGCTGCTTTAAAGTCTATTCTCTGAGCCACAGGGAGCCAGTGCAGAGACCTGAGAACAGGACTAATGTGATCATACTTCCTGGTTCTAGTCAGGACCCGAGCAGCAGCGTTCTGGATGTACTGCAGCTGTTTTACAGCTCGTTTGGAGAGACCAGTGAGCAGGCCGTTACAGTAGTCTAATCTACTGGAGACAAACGCGTGGATAAGTCTCTCTAAATCTGGTTTTGACACTATATTTTTGATTTTGGCAATGTTTTTTAGATGGTAAAAAGCTGCTGATGTTATTGATTTGACGTGGCTATTAAAGTTCAAGTCTGAGTCCATTATTACCCCCAGATTTCTAATTTGGTTTGTAGGTTTTAGAGCGAGACTCTGGAGGTGACCGCTAACACTTTCTCTTTGTTTCTGTGGGCCAAAAACGATTATTTCAGTCTTGTCTGAGTTCAGCTGGAGAAAGTTGTTTTGCCTCCACAAACTGATCTGTTGGATGCAGTGACAGAGTGAATCTACTGGTCCATAGTCACCTGCCGATAGTGAAACATAGATCTGAGTGTCGTCTGCATAATTGTGATAGGGCACATTTTCACTGCGTATCAACTGACCCAACGGCAGCATGTAGAGGTTGAACAGAAGGGGACCCAGGACTGACCCTTGGGGCACTCCACAGGTCAGGGTCATGTGGTCTGAGACACAGCTACCAATTTCAACAAAGTACTTCCTGTCTTCCAGATAGGACCTTAACCAGTTTAGGGCAGTGCCAGCGATGCCCACCCAGTCCTCTAGTCTCTGTAAGAGGATCCCATGATCGACAGTGTCAAAAGCAGCACTCAGATCTAACAGAATTAAGACTGAGGCTTTGCCCGTGTCAGTGTTCAGGCGGATGTCATTTGTCACCTTGACAAGAGCAGTCTCAGTGCTGTGATGAGGTCTAAAACCTGACTGAAAAACATCAAATGAGTTGTTTATTAAGAGGAAATCTGTGAGCTGTTGGTAAACAACCTTTTCAAGGACTTTGCCCCAAAATGGCAGATTAGAGATGGGCCGGTAATGACTCAGTACTGCGGCATCAAGACTGCTCTTCTTTAGGAGAGGCTTTATGACCGCAGTTTTCAAAGACATTGGGAATGTTCCAGATTGAAGCGACATGTTAACTATGTGAGTGAGTGGTGCTAACAAACTGTTCAGCACAGACTTTAGAAATTTGGTGGGTAACACATCAAGGCAGCATGTAGATGAACTCAGACTGGTGATGATCTCATGGACAGTTTTGTCAGTTACTGGTGCAAAGTGAGTCAGCTCTAAGTGTCTTGGTGGTTTTAGGGTAATTTTTTGCATTGTGGGATTTATAGCATTTTTAATGCCCTGAACTTTGTCATTAAAGAATAATGCAAACTCATTACACTTGGATGTGGAAATGAGTTCTAACGGCAGCTGAGCTGGAGGGTTTGTTAATCTGTTTACTGTGGCAAACAGGACACGCGAGTTGTTACTGCAGCTTCCAATTATTTCAGAAAAATATCTTTCCCTAGTTCTACATAAGATTAGGTTGTACATATTCAGCTTTTCTTTGTAAATCTCTTTTTGAACCTGGAGCTTTGACTTGCGCCATTTCCGTTCGGCCCTGCGGCACTCCCTTTTCTGTGCCCTGACCGAATCATCATTTCTCCACGGCGCCTTCTGCTTATTTTTAACCATTTTAGCCTTTATAGGGGCGATGGTGTCCAGAACATTCAAAACACTAGATGTAACAGAGTTCAACAAATCATTTACATTAGAACATGAGACATTTTCGAAGTTTATCATTTCCATAAACAGTGCACCTGTGCCATCACTTATGTGTCTCCTCTGAACAACTGCAGGACCAACCGGAGGTTTGGGAGAAACAGACAGGTCAAAGAAGACACAGAAATGATCAGACAGAGCAACATCGATCACATTAACATTTGAAATATTTACCCCCTTTGTAATTATGAGATCTAGAGTGTGTCCTTTGCTGTGGGTGGGGCCTCTCACATGCTGAGTAAGACTGAAGGTTTCAAGGACAGCATCAAGCTCTTTAGCGTTTCTGTCACAAATATTATCAACATGCACATTGAAATCACCTGTAATGACCAAACCATCACAGTCTGTGCATATGACTGAAAGCATCTCAGTAAAATCATCAATAAAACTTTGGCAGTGCTGGGGAGGCTTGTATAAAACAATGAAGAGAATGGATGGAGACCGTTTTAGCTCCATTTTAAAGGATACATACTCAAATGATGAAAACACCCCAAAAGACAACCTGCGGGTAATTATTTCATCTCTAAAGACAGCACAGACTCCACCCCCTTTTTTGTTTTCTCGTGTTTCAGATTCAAACTTAAAGTTGGGTGGAGCAGATTCTATCAGAACTACATTTCCTGTGTTTTTGTCAAGCCATGTTTCAGTTAAAAACATAAAATCAAGATTATAAGAAGAAATAAAATTATTAATTAAGAGAGATTTGTTACATAAGGATCTGACATTTAGCACAGCAAGTTTCAGACTAGTTTCAGTGAGACTGGGCTTTATCTTTTCACAGGGAATATGAATCACATTTCTCAGATTGGGCCTGACTCGCATTTTGTTTTTCCATCTCTGTGATGATGTGACTACAGAAATAGCACTAGGGGGGGCTCTTTTTACATAGGGCCCCGGGTTGGTTTGATTTTTAATATGACAATAAGTCCCGGCAACGCTGAGACCCAGTGCATCCTAGCTATGGGAGATACCAGGTGAGAGGCGAGGGGGGATGGGTGGTGGGGCTTTTGTTGGTGTAGTCGGCTTGTGCAGGGAAGAGTTGATAAGTATTGACATAGCCCTTGCTATATTGGGCGTGAGTGGAGCCATCTTAATGCCTGATTTGATCAGACTTTCAAAATGGCTGGGAAGGCCCATGGGTGAGAGTGGAGATGAGAAGGAGAATGAAGAATCTTTAGTGGGAGTAGATGTTGCAGGGGGAACCCAGGGCTGGTGTGAAGGCAGGGGCGATGACAGGGATGTTGTTGGGCTTGTCACAGATGGGTCCAAGGCCTTTGAAGATTGTTCCTTTGCTGGAGGCGGTGGAGGTGAATGTGGAGCAGCTGGAGCTGAATCCTTTGCTGGTGGTGGTGGAGCAGCTGCTGATGAATCCTTTGGTGGAGGCTGAGGTTGTGGTGCTTTTGATGTTGAAACATTGGCTCGGTCTCTGGCTGATGGAGCAGGAATTCTTCTCTCATTCCTCTCTTCTCTAACTATCTGCTCAGGACCCTGTCCAGGCCCAGTCCAATGCCTCAGAGCGTGGAGCAGGTTCTCTGTCAGCACCCTCACTCCACCTCTGCATAGGTGGGGGCCATTTCTCTTAAACAGGTCCTCTCGTTTCCAGAATAGATAGAAGTTCTCAATGTAGTGTAGTCCTCTCGGGGGACACTCTTTGGACAGCCATGTGTTCAGCTGAAGAAGCCGGCTAAACTTGTTTATCCTCCTGTCGATGTTTGGAAGAGGTCCACTTATGAATGTTTTGATTTCCATTTTATCAAGCACGTCGAATAACTTCAAGAAGTCTTTTTTCAAAACTTCAGTCTGTTCCCGCCGCATGTCCACTGCACCCACGTGCACAATCAGCTGTTTAGCTCCTCCATGCTTAGCCATAATATTTGGAAGGAGTGACGTTATCTCAGAAACAGTGGCGCTTGGAAAAGAATGTGTGTTTATCTTTTCATGCGTCACGTGACTTATCGCGCCGTCCCCAACTAAGACAATGACCTTGGCTTGTGGCACAGATCCTTCTCGCTGTATTTTAGCCACGTCATCTTTCCTTTTTTCATTTAATTCCATCTCTGAAAGTGGTAAAAATCTGTTTGTGAGCTGTATTTTAGGTGACTTCACCTTATCTTTGTATCGTTTAGGCTTTGCTCCAAGTTTGTTCCAAGAAACAGCCTGGTCTTTCTGGTTTTTAGACAGTTTTGGAAACGACACAGAGTCACTGCGGTTTAGGTTGAAAGTAGCAGTTTTTCTTGTAAAAAGTGTGCTCTTCTTACCGTCGGTTGACACAGGAATGGTATCGTGAAGAACTTTTTCAGATTCCAAAACAAATATCCGTGTTTTCAGCTCATTAATTTCTTGTTGATATTTCCGACAGCGTTCACAGTCTTTCTCACTTCTTCTCCCGGACATGTCGCTGGCGTCAGATATGTTGTTAAAACTGGAAAAATGTTCTTAAAATCCTTGGTTTACTTGAAAAAGTCTAAAGCAAAAATGTTTGGAAGACAAAAACTGATTAAAAAGCAAAATAAATAAGGAAAGCAGCGATAGCAAGCGGAGCGAGCAAAAAAGCGTGTGCACTCTTCGGAAGCAGGGTTGTAGACGCGTGTGCGCGTCTGCGCCGCGTGTGCGCGTCTGCGCCGCGTGTGCGCGTCTGCGCCGCGTGTGCGCGTCTGCGCCGCGTGTGCGCGTCTGCGCCGCGTGTGCGCGTCTGCGCCGCGTGTGCGCGTCTGCGCCGCGGGTGCATTGTATCAATGAAATTTCCCCATGTGTGGACAATAAAGGATCTTATCTTATCTTATCATATTTGGCCTTTCAGGTGCCACCAGATCAAACCCAGAATATCTCAGGCTTAAATTGGTCTGAACGTAGAATAAACCAGTTATAAAATGAGACCAAACCATGGACAAAGCAGATTTAAATACAATAATAAAAACATGAATAAAATCAGAGTTTGATGCGACAATAACCAATTATATTGTTTATTGCCGTAAAAATGAAGACAATAAAGGTTTGATGACCATTTTGTATAATTACACCAGCAGAATGTGCAGATGATCTTTTGGTCTGTCATTATTGCTATTCTATAATAGTTGTTAAAACATGGAACTTCTTCATAATATTTAAAATTATGAACATTGTGTGAACATTTCTCTTTAAACTACTCTTTCCTGCTTAATTCATTGATAAATTATTATTAGAATTACCAATTCACGATCTTATTAAAGATTTTGACACTTTGTGAGACGGTTAAATCATCCCCCAAATGAATGCAGAAATACATTTGTATTTAGTTTATGTGAGGCTGGACTCGTTACAGTTTGTTATAAATCCACTTCTCTGTTGCTCTGGTGCTTTGTCTTCTGCACATAATAATCTGTTCATCCACAATCTGAACCTCTGAACGTTGTTCCTCATCACAAACACAGATGGAGCAGCATTCAGCTTCTTTCACACTAGTTTGATGAATCCTGGTCAGAAGATCCTCTTTTCCCTTCTCGATAGTTGACCTTTCTCTTTGCTCTTTTTAAATCCATAAATCATTGTAAGTGAGTGTTTCTTTCACCACTGCACAGAAAATATTCATGTCGAGCGCTGGTCAAAGTAAAAACGTTAAGCATTGTCTAAACATGCGCAGTGAGGAAAAGAAGTATGCCAGTTCTCCCACTTTATGGAGGCTCTGGAAGGTTCATCTAAAATAACATCCGGAAATCACATTGTATGATTTTGAAATAATAATTGTTTATTAATGATGTGGTTTCTGGATTGTTGTTTCTGATTCTGTCCCTCACAGTGTAAATGTCAGACCCTCCATGAGTTGGGAGAGAGTACGTTTGTATCTTTATCCACTGCTGCTGCTCTCGCCTGTAAAGCATCTTCTGTTGTGTGCGCCGCTTGTGTTTCACTGGCCGCTCTCGGACCCCTCGGGGCCCGCTTTTCTCCTTCTCCAGGCGGATCTGTTACCAGGAGGTTTCTCAGTGTTTCGGCGTTCTGTCCAGCCGTGTGGAGATCCAAGATGTGAGCGGCAGCACGTCTGCTGTGCGGCCCAGTGCAAGCACCCAGGTACTTCACACTCACCCGGACCCACCCGTGCACCCACCGACCTGTGCACCCACCGACCTGTGCACCCACCCACCCGTGCACCCACCCACCCGTGCACCCACCCACCCGTGAACCCACCGACACGTGCACCCACCCACCCGTGCACCCACCCACCGGTGCACCCACCCACCCGTGCACCCACCGACACGTGCACCCACCGACACGTGCACCCACCCACCCGTGCACCCACCCACCCGTGCACCCACCGACACGTGCACCCACCCACCCGTGCACCCACCCACCCGTGCATCCGCTCTCACGGAGGGGGGCCACATACAACGGACACTATGCAGTATTTCACACAGTTGAGATCCTCTGGAGGCGTGTCATGTTGAGCCGTGGGTGAAATGACTTTGCTTTTATGAAGAGCAGTATTTATTTATTTTTGCCACATTTTGTATCTTGGTGAGGATGGGACGTGATGGGACGTGATGGGACGTGATGGGACGTGATGGGACGTGATGGGACGTGTGGGACGTGATGGGACGTGATGGGACGTGATGGGACGTGTGGGACGTAATGGGACGTGTGGGACTTGATGGGACGTATGGGACGTGTGGGATGGGACCTGATGGGACGTGATGGGACGTGATGGGACGTGTGGGACGTGATGGGAGGTGTGGGACGTGATGGGACGTGTGGGATGGGACGTGATGGGACGTGATGGGACGTGATGGGACGTGATGGGACGTGATGGGACGTAATGGGACGTGTGGGACTTGATGGGACGTATGGGACGTGTGGGATGGGACCTGATGGGACGTGATGGGACGTGTGGGACGTGATGGGAGGTGTGGGACGTGATGGGACGTGTGGGATGGGACGTGATGGGACGTAATGGGACTGGACGTGATGGGACGTGTGGGACGTGATGGGACGTGATGGGACGTGTGGGACGTGATGGGACGTGTGGGACGTGATGGGACGTGTGGGATGGGACGTGATGGGACGTGTGGGATGGGACGTGTGGACGTGATGGGACGTGATGGGACGTGATGGGACGTGTGGGACGTGATGGGACGTGATGGGACGTGTGGGACGTAATGGGACGTGTGGGACTTGATGGGACGTATGGGACGTGTGGGATGGGACCTGATGGGACGTGATGGGACGTGTGGGACGTGATGGGAGGTGTGGGACGTGATGGGACGTGTGGGATGGGACGTGATGGGACGTAATGGGACGGGACGTGTGGGACGTGATGGGACGTGATGGGACGTGTGGGACGTGATGGGACGTGTGGGACGTGATGGGACGTGTGGGATGGGACGTGATGGGACGTGTGGGATGGGACGTGATGGGACGTGTGGACGTGATGGGACGTGTGGGACGTGATGGGACGTGATGGGACGTGTGGGATGGGACGTGTGGGACGTGTGGACGTGATGGGACGTGATGGGACGTGATGGGACGTGATGGGACGTGTGGGATGGGACGTGTGGGACGTGTGGACGTGATGGGACGTGTGGGAGCGATAACTGACCAAACATACCACAATATGTCAAAAACACTGTCTGGACTCACCATAAAACCATAACAACTGATTGTATTTGTCTGGAGTTGTCATTGGTTCAAATTCAGACACAAATGTTCCACTTGCCAAACGTCTATTACAAAATTCTCAAATCTTTTCCCATTGGAAATGTAATGTAGGAATTATGGGAATTTTTAAAAATAGAATTTTGTCAAAATGCTTAAAAAGCATATTTTTTCAAAGCCCGTATATATTGTTTTGAAGCTCGTTAGGCCTCAGTGTGTTGAAGCTCGTTAGGCCTCAGTGTGTTGAAGCTCGTTAGGCCTCAGTGTGTTGAAGCTCGTTAGGCCTCAGTGTTTTGAAGCTCGTTAGGCCTCAGTGTTTTGAATATAACACTAGTATATACGTATACACATATAAATATATATATATATATATATACACGTATATACGTATATATATATATATATATATATATATATATATATATACACATACATATACGTATATATATATATATATATATACGTATATATGTATATGTATATATATATGTATATATATATGTATATATGTATATATGTATATATATATATATATATATATATATATATATATATATATATATATATATATATATATAATTATCATTGTTGTGTCTGTTTCCCGTGTCCAGCTCATGTCCTTCTGCTCCAGTGATGATGTCATCAGCTGATGACGCGTCGCCTCACTCGCATGGCGTTTCTTTTATCTTTATAAACCAAACATTCATTCATTTTCTACCGCTTGTTCCTGGTCGTGGAAACGAAACGTACAAAAGTATAATTACTCAATGGAATCCTAATGATAGTATTGTTCTGCATGTAGCGAGTGTGGAACGCTTGATTCATTTGTTTTAATGTAATTTTCAAAATGTCTTGTGCTTCCTCTCCAGGCGCTGTCCAGCAGCGTGAGCTCCAGCAAACTCTTCCCCAGCAGCACCTCCCCCCACGAGACGTCCTTCGGAGAGGAGGTGGAGGTGCACAGCCTGCTGGTGGTGGACCAGCACACCTTTGAAGGTACACAGAGCGAGGTGGTGCGAGGGTGGAGACTCACTGTTGTAGCGGTGAGGCCAGGCGGTGGTGCGAGGGTGGAGACTCACTGTTGTAGCGGTGAGGCCAGGCGGTGGTGCGAGGGTGGAGACTCACTGTTGTAGCGGTGAGGCCAGGCGGTGGTGCGAGGGTGGAGACTCACTGTTGTAGCGGTGAGGCCAGGCGGTGGTGCGAGGGTGGAGACTCACTGTTGTAGCGGTGAGGCCAGGCGGTGGTGCGAGGGTGGAGACTCACTGTTGTAGCGGTGAGGCCAGGCGGTGGTGCGAGGGTGGAGACTCACTGTTGTAGCGGTGAGGCCAGGCGGTGGTGCGAGGGTGGAGACTCACTGTTGTAGCGGTGAGGCCAGGCGGTGGTGCGAGGGTGGAGACTCACTGTTGTAGCGGTGAGGCCAGGCGGTGGTGCGAGGGTGGAGACTCACTGTTGTAGCGGTGAGGCCAGGCGGTGGTGCGAGGGTGGAGACTCACTGTTGTAGCGGTGAGGCCAGGCGGTGGTGCGAGGGTGGAGACTCACTGTTGTAGCGGTGAGGCCAGGCGGTGGTGCGAGGGTGGAGACTCACTGTTGTAGCGGTGAGGCCAGGCGGTGGTGCGAGGGTGGAGACTCACTGTTGTAGCGGTGAGGCCAGGCGGTGGTGCGAGGGTGGAGACTCACTGTTGTAGCGGTGAGGCCAGGCGGTGGTGCGAGGGTGGAGACTCACTGTTGTAGCGGTGAGGCCAGGCGGTGGTGCGAGGGTGGAGACTCACTGTTGTAGCGGTGAGGCCAGGCGGTGGTGCGAGGGTGGAGACTCACTGTTGTAGCGGTGAGGCCAGGCGGTGGTGCGAGGGTGGAGACTCACTGTTGTAGCGGTGAGGCCAGGCGGTGGTGCGAGGGTGGAGACTCACTGTTGTAGCGGTGAGGCCAGGCGGTGGTGCGAGGGTGGAGACTCACTGTTGTGTCCCTGAGGGTGACGTGAGCTGGTTTTACTCTTTTCACACTAAACAGGAACCTGAACATTTGTATTGAACACAGACATTAGTTGATTTTTCTTAAAAATATTGTGTTGACCAATGTATGCGCTGTGTTACCATGGTAACAGTGGAACCCTCCTCCATAGAACCACATGCACTCGCCCCCCCCCCCAGTGTGATATCCATAGTGTTGTTTGGTGCAGTATACGTCAGTGGCCCCCAGACCCGACCTGCCCAAACTAGACACACAAGTGACCACCTTCTCCTATTTGACAAAATACTATTTTATAATAAAAATATGATAGTTTTATAATAAGATTATACTAAAACAGTCTTCATTATTAAATATGTTATGTTATTATATTTGTGTGCTCTCTCGCTCTCCCAGGCCAACATTATAAATAAGAATGTTAATATTTTGCCTGGTAATATAAAAAGATTCTGGGGACCCAAACCTGAAGTTGGGAACCCTTGGTTCAGTGCAGTGGTGGAGAGGCTACTTCCTCACATAGTTTACTCATCTATTATTGGTTAGGAGGAGGATGTTTTTACCAGAGCACTAAGGATGCTTTTAGTTGCGGCCCGGAGTGTTGCATCAAAGGCAAACGCCCCAATCACATGCTTGCTTTGGGGCCATTAGATGGTGATGATCACACACGGGGGCCTCATGCCAGGGTCTCCACATGCTCTGGATAAGTGATCGGAGCAGCCGGTTTTGCAATTCAGATCGGGCTGCGTCAGGCTTTTCTCTCATGTATTGAACTACCTGCATACATTAGGCTCCCACATATGTTAATACATGCAAATCACTGACTGCACTTTATCCATACGCCCTCCTCTTGATTTAGTGATCCTCCTCGTGGTAGTG
The DNA here is from genome assembly GCF_026437365.1 of Eucyclogobius newberryi. Classification (NCBI taxonomy): domain Eukaryota; kingdom Metazoa; phylum Chordata; class Actinopteri; order Gobiiformes; family Gobiidae; genus Eucyclogobius; species Eucyclogobius newberryi. The sequence goes on from NW_027316167.1 coordinate 41,601,832, forward strand.
TCAAATTTACATCCTGCTAAACAAACTTGATTAATTTCACATCTTATTTTGGTAAATACACATTCATATGGTTTGCACTAACCAGGACAATGTTTTATTATGCGTGTGATCAAAAGGCTGCGGGAGCGTCACTTGAGCCTAAACTGGCCGTGCTAATCCAGTTTTGGAGTAATGAGCGCGGCAGTGATGAAGGTGACTGATGTCTCTCCTGGAGGCGGACGTGAGAAATGAGCAGCAGAGGGCACAGGACGAATAGAAGAGGGAAACACGGCGCTCTGTGTGGAGCTGCTCTAATGAAGTGAAGAGAAACATGTGGGTAAAAGGTGAACCAGGAGTCTGAATGTCATGGGGGTTTGTCCGTTCCCATGGTTCTGGCTGATGTATAGAGTCACGTTTGAATGGTAACGGAAGAACAGCAGTGAGTTTGTGCAGCAAAAGGTTGTAAAGCATTCAAAAACACACCTGTCTAAGATAAGATAATCCTTTATTGTCCACACATGGGGAAATTTCATTGTTGCAACGCAGGTAGATACAGAGGAAAAGGACAGATAACTTATAGGAAGTTTAAAAAAACACTCTTAATAGAAGAACTCTTATAAACAAAAAAACTCCTATAGACAAAACCTCTCATATCTTAATAAGGAATGGAGGGAAAAATAAAGATAAAATAAAATGAAAACATCTAGCTTAACAAGATAATACTAATAATAATGGTAGAAATATAGCTGCAAGCGGCAATGATCGGCCCTCGCCACGCCGCCGCCGCCACGCCGCAAGAGGAGGGGGCGCTAACGCGCCCCAATTGTCCTTTTATTACATCTACTGCTGAATCTGTGACGCTGTCACATCTTCTCCCCTTTGTTTTACCATCAAAAAGACATTTTATTTTGAATTCTTGGCAAAATGTGCGGCTTTGCCGCACAGACACCGTGACTCTTTGAATAAAAATGTGGATAACTTTTGATGGTCCTGAAGATGAGTCTTACCAAATTTCAGGTTAATAGGGCTAACGCCCTTCGCGCTCGATTTCGCAGCCGTGCTTCGCACAGCCTTACGGGACTAATAGGCCTCTCGCCAGCTTGTGGCTCTCGGGCCTAATAAACACTATTTTCATTATATGCACATGAAAATAGAGTGTCTAACCAACAGAGGAGAGTTTTATGAACCCCTAAATGTTGTCTCACGTTCAGAGTATCGATGAGTATTAATGAATAGCTAATGCGGTCTTCCCTGTCCCATGGGGCACGGGGGGTAAAACGGGATACAACACAGACTAAACAACACCCGGTACAAAGCACACACAGGTCAAGACATAACCACATGGTACAACAGACACATCAGACAGACTCAATCTCATAAAGCTACTTGAATGTTGTACTAAAATGCTTTTAGTTTAAGTGCAAACACACACACTCAAACGATTTTGTTACCATCACCATGACGACGACACTCGCTCTGGCCTCTGAAAGTTGGGAAAATGCTTACACTGTAATATCATTGTGTTTTTATTAGCATGTTCAGAGCATTAAGTGAGCAGCACACGTGGACTTTAAATGACCTAGTTCTGTTTTTCACACTTTAGCACCAGGCAATCGGGTAAAGCACATTTAGTTGCTCAGATTTAAGTTATTATTCATGAGGACATTCCATTTTGCAATGTGCCTGAGCTCACAGGAAACCAAACAGAAATGGAGTGCATTTCCTGTGCCTCGTTGATATTCTGAGCGTACGGTCTGTTTCTTGTTCTAATCCTCTGGCTCGTGTGTTTGTCAGTTCTCCACGCACATCAGTTCCTGCCCAGTGAATACGCCCTGAGCATGGTGTCGTGTCGCCTGGGGAAGGACCCGGCCGTGTACTTCATCGTGGGCACAGCCATGGTGTACCCGGAGGAGGCCGAGCCCAAGCAGGGACGCATCATTGTCTTCCACTACACAGACGGTGGGTTCCTCACCTTCACACTCTCATTTCAACCTGCGGCTTTCACTAGATTTCCTCCAGGTGCGTCCTCTCAATCTGGAACATAGTGTGGTAGGAAAGAAGTATAGTGGGAGTGTATTTTCAAAGCAGATTGCCATTATGACTGCTTCACTCAGCAGTGCACACAGTTCATTTCAACGTTAGTCTTCATGTGTCATTCTCTTCATTCTGTTGTATGACCTGAATAAGAGGATGAGCCTTTAGCCAACATCTGACTCTACCATATCTCATAGTTACAGTATAACCATTACAAACATGACACTTCAGTCTTTTTCATGTCATTCACTTTTTAATGATCATTGTTGTGTACATACACTTGAAAAATACAATTATTTGTGATGTTTTTAATTCATTATCTGAATAATTTCACATGTTTACTCGTGTAAGTACAAACCAGTGTTTTAAAGCGTGCATGCTAAGCCCGGGCTCACTGCACGCTGAGCAGCTCCGGTGCACTGCACGCTGAGCAGCTCCGGTGCACTGCACGCTGAGCAGCTCCGGTGCACTGCACGCTGAGCAGCTCCG
>NW_027316167.1:41609333-41656833 GCF_026437365.1 Eucyclogobius newberryi
TCTCAATTATTTTGAGTAGTGATTACATTTGGCTGTTAGATTCTTTTTGCTTTTTTAGGTCATTGTACCACTAAACGTCAAATATTTTCAATAACATCCTAATAAATATATAAATAATAAACAACATTAATTTTATAATTATATATATTAATATGACAATATTAATTTACAATAATTATTATAAAATTAAATAATTATTAATTTAAAATAATTTACTTACTTACTTATATAACGTGTTTATTAATGCAGTATACATACCAAATATTAAAGTGCCTCATTTCCAAACCTGCACGATATATATATATATATATATATATATATAATATATATATATATATATATATATATATATATATATATTATACATATATATATAATATATATATATATATATAATATATATATATATATATATATCTCTATATCTCTATATATCTATATATAGAGATATAGAGATATAGATATGTATAATATATATATATATATATATATATATATATGTATAATATATATATATATATATATATATATATATGTATAATATAAATATATATATATATATATATTTATATGAAGACATCTATAAAATCAAGACTCATTTTAAAAAAATCAACCATTTACTGGAAGAATTATTATATCTGAATCAATGTTCGCTTCATGCTGTTGTTCCGGTCGCACTCTGATGGCTGTGAAACGTGAGTGGGCTTAATAAGGGCCCCCCACGGCCCCATAAACCTGCGGGGCCGCTCACATATGAAAAGAACGGAGACTTGAAAGTGCAGATCAGTTTTGGAAATGGAGTAGGTATGATTTTCAAAATGTTCAAGCTTCTTCACACAGCGGGCGATTCAAGGATTTCTGAGAATCCTTTCTAAAGCTGTGCTAATCCATTCAGCTGATCTCATTCTGTTTGTGTATCAGCCTTAAAAAGTCATCAAGGTTCAGGCTTAGTGATCTCAGAACTCATTATAACATTTAAAAAGTGTCTCGGTCGCTAGCAAGAGGTGATACTTGCTTTGTATAATTTCAAGTTCTTGTGGAAGGCTTTTAACAGCCGCAAAACCAGGTTGTGTGTGTTTTCCCTTCACTTGGACATAATTGTGCTGCGAGTCTCTAACAATGTCTCCGCTTTGATAAATGAGACTTTAAACAGGAGTGAAACGTCGCAGGCTGAACCTTTATCATTACCTGTTGTAAGTGTTTTCTGAGCGAGACTCCAAACACGCCCATGAATCCAGTGAACAATAGTGAGCAACAACTTGAGCTGTTCAAGACGAGCGTCTGAATCATAGACGCGCTTAGTCCACGGCACCACTACAGCTCCTCCCCTAACAACGCTTTACATACAGCTGTTTCAATATATACAGGATCAAAAACATGCTTAAAGAACATTTAAAGGCTGCACCAGGCCAATAACGCCAATAATATTTGTCCTTAACGTCATTAGTATTGGAAAGGCTTGTGCCCTCAATCCTGTTTCATTTGTCTGTATTCACCTGGTCTCTGTGACCGTCTGTACTTTGTCATGAAAATGCCTTTTTCATGCAACTAATTCAACATTAAATGTAAGAAATATGTTTGTTATTCCCAATAAACATCGTATCTCATCCAAAATCTGTTGTAACCCTAACAAAACCTTAAAGGATATATATTATTCAAAATTGCTTGCTAGAGTTGTATTAAGTAATTCCTGTTTCAGTAATCGTGTAATCTACAACAAAAAAGACTGTCATACACAAATAGAGCTGGGTTGAAATAATCAATTTTCCGATTTTTAATCGATTCGCATATTAATGACCGATTATCGATTTGTACGTTCAAAGATCAATTTTTTTTTTTTTTTTAAATTTTTTTAAATTTTTAATTTTTTTAAATTAAAATTATTTTCTACATTTCCCTCAGAGAACTTCAATCTACCTTCAAGAAAGATAATTCAGGACTCCTGGATTCTCTTTCTTGAAGGTAGATTGACCCTTAACCTTTTCATCAGTCTTCCATCAGTAACTACAATACTTGTACGATTTGCTGTTTAATATTGATATAATACTAGTTTTAATATGTTGCTTTTCTACACAGTCATGAAGTGAAGGAAACGGTTCAAATACATTTTTAATAACATTAACCCCCGGATCGAATCGAAATCTGATCAAATCGGATGGAATCTGAGAAATCGGAAAAAATCGATTTTGAAAGGTAAAAATCGGAATCGAATCGATTCTTGAAATTTGAATCGAAACCCAGCTCTATACACAAATTCTATATTGTCATGCAATATTTATTGCATGACATTGTAATGAGACACAAGGTGATTGCTAAATGATATATTGGTAATACTATCTTTATGAAATGGCAGGAAAAGCATATGTTCTTCTTTAAACTTTAAAAGAAGCGTTTGTAGCATGTTAAACATCTGCGCCTGGCATCAGGGCCTTAACCTGCAGAGACGCATCCAAGTGTCCTTCTCTGTTTGTGTTCAGGCCGTGTTCAGCTCCATCTCAGTCTGTGCTCAGGCCGTGTTCAGCTCCATCTCAGTCTGTGTTCAGGCCGTGTTCAGCTCCTTCTCTGTTTGTGTTCAGGCCGTGTTCAGCTCCTTCTCAGTCTGTGCTCAGGCCGTGTTCAGCTCCATCTCAGTCTGTGTTCAGGCCGTGTTCAGCTCCTTCTCTGTTTGTGTTCAGGCCGTGTTCAGCTCCTTCTCAGTCTGTGTTCAGGCCGTGTTCGGCTCCTTCTCAGTCTGTGTTCAGGCCGTGTTCAGCTCCATCTCAGTCTGTGCTCAGGCCGTGTTCAGCTCCTTCTCAGTCTGTGTTCAGGCCGTGTTCGGCTCCTTCTCAGTCTGTGTTCAGGCCGTGTTCGGCTCCTTCTCAGTCTGTGTTCAGGCCGTGTTCCGCTCCTTCTCAGTCTGTGTTCAGGCCGTGTTCAGCTCCTTCTCAGTCTGTGTTCAGGCCGTGTTCAGCTCCTTCTCAGTCTGTGTTCAGGCCGTGTTCAGCTCCTCCTCAGTCTGTGTTCAGCTCCTTCTCAGTCTGTGTTCAGGCCGTGTTCAGCTCCTTCTCAGTCTGTGTTCAGGTCGTGTTCGGCTCCTTCTCAGTCTGTGTTCAGCTCCTTCTCAGTCTGTGTTCAGGTCGTGTTCGGCTCCTTCTCAGTCTGTGTTCAGCTCCTTCTCAGTCTGTGTTCAGGCCGTGTTCAGCTCCTTCTCAGTCTGTGTTCAGGCCGTGTTCAGCTCCTTCTCAGTCTGTGTTCAGGCCGTGTTCAGCTCCTTCAGTCTGTGTTCAGGTCGTGTTCGGCTCCTTCTCAGTCTGTGTTCAGCTCCTTCTCAGTCTGTGTTCAGGTCGTGTTCGGCTCCTTCTCAGTCTGTGTTCAGCTCCTTCTCAGTCTGTGTTCAGGCCGTGTTCGGCTCCTTCTCAGTCTGTGTTCAGCTCCTTCTCAGTCTGTGTTCAGGCCGTGTTCGGCTCCTTCTCAGTCTGTTCAGGCCGTGTTCGGCTCCTTCTCAGTCTGTGTTCAGGCCGTGTTCAGCTCCTTCTCAGTCTGTGCTCAGGCCGTGTTCAGCTCCTTCTCAGTCTGTGCTCAGGCCGTGTTCAGCTCCTTCTCAGTCTGTGTTCAGGCCGTGTTCGGCTCCTTCTCAGTCTGTGTTCAGGCCGTGTTCAGCTCCTTCTCAGTCTGTGTTCAGGCCGTGTTCAGCTCCTTCTCAGTCTGTGTTCAGGCCGTGTTCGGCTCCTTCTCAGTCTGTGTTCAGGCCGTGTTCAGCTCCTTCTCAGTCTGTGTTCAGGCCGTGTTCGGCTCCTTCTCAGTCTGTGTTCAGAACGTGTTCAGCTCCTTCTCAGTCTGTGTTCAGGCCGTGTTCAGCTCCTTCTCAGTCTGTGTTCAGGCCGTGTTCAGCTCCTTCTCAGTCTGTGTTCAGGCCGTGTTCAGCTCCTTCTCAGTCTGTGTTCAGGCCGTGTTCAGCTCCTTCTCAGTCTGTGTTCAGGCCGTGTTCAGCTCCTTCTCAGTCTGTGTTCAGCTCCTTCTCAGTCTGTGTTCAGCTCCTTCTCAGTCTGTTCAGCTCCTTCTCAGTCTGTGTTCAGGCCGTGTTCAGCTCCTTCTCAGTCTGTGTTCAGGTCGTGTTCGGCTCCTTCTCAGTCTGTGTTCAGCTCCTTCTCAGTCTGTGTTCAGGTCGTGTTCGGCTCCTTCTCAGTCTGTGTTCAGCTCCTTCTCAGTCTGTGTTCAGGCCGTGTTCAGCTCCTTCTCAGTCTGTGTTCAGGCCGTGTTCAGCTCCTTCTCAGTCTGTGTTCAGGCCGTGTTCAGCTCCTTCTCAGTCTGTGCTCAGGCCGTGTTCAGCTCCTTCTCAGTCTCAGCCAATAGTCGGGGCTTTGGACGCTCCACCAGAGCGGCCCAGAGGGAGGGAAAGAGAGAAGAGGAAACAGGTTGTTCCAGAGCGTAATTTTACCTGTAAATGCTGTTTTGTTCTTCACAAATCTTTTTGTTGTTGGCGTTAGCCAAAGGAAAGTTTCAAGCTCCTCCCCCGAGCGTTACCATGGAGATCACCTCACTAATAAATTATATAATGCTTAAAAGAGCTACAATGAGGGGCCAATAAGCATACTTTTATATTATTTAATCCATTTATGGCCATTTTATTTTTAAATGAATACGCTGTATTAAAGAGTAGGGAAGTTAATTGTTTAAAAAAAAGTCTATGTAGCACTTGACTTCACTGTGACTGAGGTGGAGACGAGGAAAGACCACCGTGTGAGACGAGGAAAGACCACGTGTGAGACGAGGAAAGACCACCGTGTGAGACGAGGAAAGACCACCGTGTGAGACGAGGAAAGACCACGTGTGAGACGAGGAAAGACCACGTGTGAGACGAGGAAAGACCACGTGTGAGACGAGGAAAGACCGCCGCGTGAGACGAGGAAAGACCGCCGCGTGAGACGAGGAAAGACCACCGTGTGAGACGAGGAAAGACCACGTGTGAGACGAGGAAAGACCACGTGTGAGACGAGGAAAGACCACGTGTGAGACGAGGAAAGACCGCCGCGTGAGACGAGGAAAGACCGCCGCGTGAGACGAGGAAAGACCGCCGCGTGAGACGAGGAAAGACCACGTGTGAGACGAGGAAAGACCACGTGTGAGACGAGGAAAGACCACGTGTGAGACGAGGAAAGACCACGTGTGAGACGAGGAAAGACCACGTGTGAGACGAGGAAAGACCACCGTGTGAGACGAGGAAAGACCACCGTGTGAGACGAGGAAAGACCACGTGTGAGACGAGGAAAGACCACCGTGTGAGACGAGGAAAGACCACGTGTGAGACGAGGAAAGACCACGTGTGAGACGAGGAAAGACCACGTGTGAGACGAGGAAAGACCACCGTGTGAGATGAGGAAAGACCACCGTGTGAGACGAGGAAAGACCACGTGTGAGACGAGGAAAGACCACGTGTGAGACGAGGAAAGACCACGTGTGAGACGAGGAAAGACCGCCGCGTGAGACGAGGAAAGACCGCCGCGTGAGACGAGGAAAGACCGCCGCGTGAGACGAGGAAAGACCGCCGCTTGAGACGAGGAAAGACCACGTGTGAGACGAGGAAAGACCACTTGTGAGACGAGGAAAGACCACGTGTGAGACGAGGAAAGACCACCGTGTGAGACGAGGAAAGACCACCGTGTGAGACGAGGAAAGACCACCGTGTGAGACGAGGAAAGACCACCGTGTGAGACGAGGAAAGACCACCGTGTGAGACGAGGAAAGACCACCGTGTGAGACGAGGAAAGACCACCGTGTGAGACGAGGAAAGACCACGTGTGAGACGAGGAAAGACCACCGTGTGAGACGAGGAAAGACCACGTGTGAGACGAGGAAAGACCACGTGTGAGACGAGGAAAGACCACGTGTGAGACGAGGAAAGACCACGTGTGAGACGAGGAAAGACCACGTGTGAGACGAGGAAAGACCACGTGTGAGACGAGGAAAGACCACGTGTGAGACGAGGAAAGACCACGTGTGAGACGAGGAAAGACCATGTGTGAGACGAGGAAAGACTCACCGTGTGAGACGAGGAAAGACCACCGTGTGAGACGAGGAAAGACCACCGTGTGAGACGAGGAAAGACCACGGAAAGACCGCCGCGTGAGACGAGGAAAGACCGCCGCGTGAGACGAGGAAAGACCGCCGCGTGAGACGAGGAAAGACCGCCGCGTGAGACGAGGAAAGACCGCCGCGTGAGACGAGGAAAGACCGCCGCGTGAGACGAGGAAAGACCGCCGCGTGAGACGAGGAAAGACCGCCGCGTGAGACGAGGAAAGACCGCCGCGTGAGACGAGGAAAGACCGCCGCGTGAGACGAGGAAAGACCGCCGCGTGAGACGAGGAAAGACCGCCGCGTGAGACGAGGAAAGACCGCCGCGTGAGACGAGGAAAGACCGCCGCGTGAGACGAGGAAAGACCGCCGCGTGAGACGAGGAAAGACCGCCGCGTGAGACGAGGAAAGACCGCCGCGTGAGACGAGGAAAGACCACGTGTGAGACGAGGAAAGACCGCCGCGTGAGACGAGGAAAGACCGCCGCGTGAGACGAGGAAAGACCGCCGTGTGAGATGAGGAAAGACCACCGTGTGAGACGAGGAAAGACCACCGTGTCTACTGTGTCTTCATGTTGGCAGAGACAGCGTGAAGCCAAATGAACACATCAATAAAACACTTGTGACCGATTCAGAATTAGCCATGACAGGTACCAAATGATTCAGTGTGGTCACTCAGTGTGGTCACTCAGTGTGGTCACTCAGTGTGGTCATTCAGTGTGGTCATTCAGTGTGGTCATTCAGTGTGGTCACTCAGTGTGGTCACTCAGTGTGGTCACTCAGTGTGGTCATTCAGTGTGGTCACTCAGTGTGGTCACTCAGTGTGGTCACTCAGTGTGGTCATTCAGTGTGGTCATTCAGTGTGGTCACTCAGTGTGGTCACTCAGTGTGGTCACTCAGTGTGGTCATTCAGTGTGGTCACTCAGTGTGGTCACTCAGTGTGGTCACTCAGTGTGGTCACTCAGTGTGGTCATTCAGTGTGGTCATTCAGTGTGGTCACTCAGTGTGGTCATTCAGTGTGTACATTCAGTGTGGAATGTAACCCAGCGCTCCTCTACAATGTAAATCTATTCCTCACAAGCTCGTCACACGTTCATTCGGAGAGTAATTAGCAGTAAACTGTAAATTCATAAAGGCAGCTGACAATTGCTAATCAACTTCCCCCCCGCGGTGCAGAAAGAGCCCACATGTCACCCTCTGCCCGGCTGTAATGTGACGCCCTGTCGTGTGTGTCGCAGGTCCGACTGTACGAGTGGACCGCAGAGAAGGAGCTGAGGACCGAGTGCAACCACTACAACAACATCATGGCCCTGTACCTGAAGACCAAAGGAGACTTCATCCTGGTGGGCGACCTCATGAGGTCCGTGCTGCTGCTGGCCTACAAACCCATGGAGGGCAACTTCGAGGAGGTGAGCTGACTTTATAGTGATGATTGAAAATAAATGTGGCTTTCAACATCATTTTAAGTGGGACTTTTGCAACATATTATCAGTTCAGCCGCTTTGAACCGAAGTCAATGGGCCCGTTTCTACTACTGAGCCGTTTTAGAGCAATATTGCAGTTTACAATGGACCAAGTATAAAATGATGATCTACTTATAGTTCAATACTAAGTGGCTGAAAAAGCACAATATTTAGGGACAGGAATTTATCGTATGTACCGTATTTTCCGAATTATAAGTCACTCCGGAGTTGCACCAGCCAAAAAATGCATAATAGAGAAGAAAAAAACATATATATGTCACACTGGAGTATAAGTCGCATGTTTGGGGGACATTGACTTATTCAGAGAACTATAGCATAAAGAACAAGTTTACTAAAGCATCAGAATTAGCCCAAATCAGTAAATCCATTCTTAAAAACAGCAGTGGGTCTGTTCTTCAACACCAGACAATAAGCACCGCACGGCAAAAGCACCTGCATCCACCAAGTTTTATTTGTGCGCTGAAGAGAAAGCTGCGTTCATACCTCATACATCGTTTAGTCCTGTTCTAGTCCAGGTTTAGTCCTGTTCTAGTCCAGGTTTAGTCCTGGTCCAGTCCAGGTTTAGTCCTGTTCTAGTCCAGGTTTAGTCCTGTTCTAGTCCAGGTTTAGTCCTGTTCTAGTCCAGGTTTAGTCCTGGTCCAGTCCAGGTTTAGTCCTGTTCTAGTCCAGGTTTAGTCCTGTTCTAGTCCAGGTTTAGTCCTGTTCTAGTCCAGGTTTAGTCCTGTTCTAGTCCAGGTTTAGTCCTGTTCTAGTCCAGGTTTAGTCCTGTTCTAGTCCAGGTTTAGTCCTGGTCCAGTCCAGGTTTAGTCCTGTTCCAGTCCAGGTTTAGTCCTGTTCTAGTCCAGGTTTAGTCCTGTTCCAGTCCAGGTTTAGTCCTGTTCTAGTCCAGGTTTAGTCCTGGTCCAGTCCAGGTTTAGTCCTGTTCTAGTCCAGGTTTAGTCCTGTTCTAGTCCAGGTTTAGTCCTGTTCTAGTCCAGGTTTAGTCCTGTTCCAGTCCAGGTTTAGTCCTGTTCTAGTCCAGGTTTAGTCCTGTTCTAGTCCAGGTTTAGTCCTGTTCTAGTCCAGGTTTAGTCCTGTTCTAGTCCAGGTTTAGTCCTGTTCTAGTCCAGGTTTAGTCCTGTTCTAGTCCAGGTTTAGTCCTGGTCCAGTCCAGGTTTAGTCCTGTTCTAGTCCAGGTTTATTCCTGTTCTAGTCCAGGTTTAGTCCTGTTCTAGTCCAGGTTTAGTCCTGTTCCAGTCCAGGTTTAGTCCTGTTCTAGTCCAGGTTTAGTCCTGTTCTAGTCCAGGTTTAGTCCTGTTCTAGTCCAGGTTTAGTCCTGTTCTAGTCCAGGTTTAGTCCTGTTCCAGTCCAGGTTTAGTCCTGTTCTAGTCCAGGTTTAGTCCTGTTCTAGTCCAGGTTTAGTCCTGGTCTAGTCCAGGTTTAGTTCCAGGATTAGCCTTTGTGTGAACGCAGCCTCAGTGTTGTTTTGAGTACTTCTGATTTGACTTATACATACATTACTGGACGTGTTACTCTGCACAATTAATCACAACCTCAGTGTCACTTCTAAACAACTCCACAAACTCCGGAGGTAGAGGAAGTGCCTCTTCTTCTGCGTCGCTGCGTAGCCCTCTTGTGGTTGGCATGTGAAATGCGGTTGCCAGTGTGAAAAGCATAAGTACAGTGATCCCTCGTTTATCGCGGGGTTTACGTTCCAAGAAGAACCCGCGGGAGTCGAAATCCGCGAAGTAGAAACCTTTATTTTTTTACCTTTTTTACGTTATTATAGAATAAAATGCTCCATAAAACATTGAAGCTCACGCGCCGCTCTCACCGGCCTCGCAAACTTCAATTTGGCAAGTGGTTTTACGTACGTGTCCATATGAATCCATAACGTTATTGACACAGGAAGAGAAGACGCGGAGAGACTGTTCAGCCAATCAGAATGCAGAACACAATCCATGATGAACATCAGCAGCGAGAGCGTGAAAAGTGAACCGCGTTATAGCGAGGATCACTGTATCCGTCGCACCCCGGCCAAAACTATGTAAAAAAGTGCGACTTATAATCCGTAAAATACAGTACCCAGCAGCTGCACTGTTCCTTTTGCATTTAAACAGTGAACCTTCAGTGGGCCACCTTCAGTGGGCCACCTGCAGTGAGCCGCCTTCAGTTGAAGGTCCTCTAGGACCTCGCTCTTCTTAGTGAGTGTGAGATGTGCAGGGGCCACTACAGGCCACAGTGTAAACAGACAGACAGATCAGGGGCCCCGCTGGGACATGGTTTGATCTGCATATGTATTCTAAACTACAAGGAGCAAAACAGTCTTTAGATTAGAAAAATTGGAAATTGAGTTTGGTGAGCATAATTAGGTGTAAAGATGCTGAGAAGAAATATTCAAAATGGCGCCGCTTCAACTATTGATTTAAGATAAGATAAGATATTCATTTACATGGGAGTTCTGCCCAAAAGCATTTCCACGTAGAAAAATGAAACTTGGCATTAAATTATCCTTTTTTATAATGCCAAGTAAAAAAATTATATTATGACCCCGCCCTAAACCACGCAGGATTTGGGCCATTTTGGTTCAAACTTGACATATCCATGATCCTTTTAACAAACTTGTCCTAGCGTTTCATCAAACTGTCACCGCACTGAGCCAGGATCATGGGGACAAATGTGGGGTCAAAAGTTAAACACTTTGCATAAGTCTCGGGTGTGGTCATAACACGCTCTTAACTTGTCACGCTCGGGGCCTATTTTTCCTAAAATGAGCCCCATTTCAAACTGAGGCCGTTCCTGACCCTCTGGAGCCTCTGTGCAGCTGAAGCTCTGTAGTTTTGGACTCTGAAGTCTATTTTACTCTAATCATAAGTAGAGACACGCTCTGCACAGTGGAGTTCAGATTTTCTTTGTCAAACATATGAACAGTGTTGTGCCTGAACGCGTTCATTGAACGAAAGTTCATGAACGCGTTCATAATTTTGGTGAACGTGAACTGAACGAACGGTTTTATTGCTGAAGAACAAAACTGTGAACACGTTCATTCTGGTGTCTGTGAATGGCAAAATTCGTTCTTTTTATTTTCGTTCAATAAAGTGTCAGATTTCTAGAGACTTCCAGGCGAAAAACACCGTTAAGTTGCCCAAAAAGAGCCTGAGTCTGGAAAATGTGAGAGCTCCAGTTGTTGAGGCGATAGATTGCGGAGACAGAGATTTTGCGTGTCGCACCGCACTGCACATGTGCATCAAAACAAAAAGCATGGACACGACCGCAACGTGAAGTCAACAGAGCAGCAGGAGTCGCCCTTCTACGACCTGTTACGTGAGTTTTATGATAAGCTCGGTGAGGATGGGAACAATCTAACATTTCTGTGCAAACTTTGCCCAGCAAGTTTTCCCTCATGTTTTTGAGAATATACTGTGGGGTTGAAAGCTGCTGCTGCTGCTGCTAGTGTGGTGCTGAATGGACAGCAACACATGGGGGAAGTCTGTCCCTTCAATGTGAATGTAAATCCTGTGTAAGGATTCAAAATTGGATATGAAGATGAAATCTGACACATATTTTCAGCAATAAACTAATAAAATAATTGCTGCTGTGGTTGTATTTGGGCTGTGGAAATAATTTAGAACAATTATTGCATAATATTGAAAAAAAGCTGTGAACTTAGTTCAAAAATTTGTATTATGAACTATGAACTGAACTAGTTCATGTAGAAAGTGAACTTTCCCAACACTGCTTATGGAAGAGTAAAGCTGGTGTCTAGAGGATCGGCTGATTGACACTAGTTTGAGCTTTTGTTGGGTTTTGACAATTCTCTTTCAAAAGCTGAAGGTAAATTAACTCACAATTAAGTTTACGGACTTTTACATCCGAAATACATATAAGTCCTTTACATTTTTAATTTTGTTAGGCCCAAGTGGCACAAGCTGGCGAGAGGCATATTAGTTCTGTGATGTAGAAACGCAGTCGACCCAATGAGCCAATTGTGTATTTTGATGACCTGGACATAATTATGTGGAAATTACAGATGTATATTTAAAAAGGCTCACAACCGCAAAGTTATAATGGGACGGAAACAATCTCCAACGTGACTCATTTTAACATCATGTAAAGTCGGGGTCAGTGAGCAGGGGCCAGCCCCCCCACAGCAGGGGCCAGCCCCCCCACAGCAGGGGCCAGCCCCCCCACAGCAGGGGCCCTTTATCACTGCTTGCAGCTTTTATTGTATTATTTATTTTAATGTTTTTGGCTAAAACATTTTGTACTGAGGATTTATTGTATAATCACTGAATATTTGTAATAATGATTGATTGTTTGTGAGTTAAGCATAATTAAAAATGTTGAAAAATGTTCTGCTTTGAGCACCGCGGCCACATGACCGCATGACCTCATGACCTAATGACCGCATGACCTCATGACCTCATGACCGCATGACCACATGACCTCATGACCACATGACCTCATGACCTCATGACCACATGAAACCAAGACTGCTTTGTGGAAACAGATTTAGAAATATATTAAATCAATTATTTAGCATACGATGCTACTTTCTTGAGCTTTTATGGTCTTATTATTTTCACGGTTCAAAAACATACCTGGAGTAATTTTTGTGTTTGACTCACGCATGGTTGTTAAATCATTCTGTTTGGTCAGGTAGGTACTATTGGAATACAAACGTGTGATCTCATTCTCTACCCTCTACCCATTCTCTCATGCACAACCCACTCCTCCTGGTTGTGCTCCTATGTGTGTTTATGAAAGGAAAACCATGTAACATTTGATCTTATTAAACCTCTTTTTAAGTCCCTGTTATGGGTAAATATGTTATTCCAGAGACAAATTTAAACAGTGTTTCAACTTTTAGTCTCCAATCGAACAAGTTATGCGGACGAACAGGCCCCAAGTCCTTACAATCACCAGACTTGTTCTAATTAGTGATGCTAATGGCAATGCCGCAAAATGTTCATCTCAAAATACTCGGGTGGTCAACAGGGCAGTCATCTAAACCAACCAAGAGTTCTTCTATTGAGACTGTTTTTTAAACTTCCTATAAGTTATCTGTTCTTTTCCTCTGTATCTATCTGCGTTGCAACAATGAAATTTCCCCATGTGTGGACAATAAATGATTATCTTATCTTAGTTTTGATGTTTTCTATATGCATTATTTACAAGTTCTAAAACGTAAAACTTCGATGCAAAGGTTTGACATTTTTATGGTTTAAACGGAGGAAACATTTCCCCACAATAAGAAAAGATCAGGTGAAATATGGAGAGATAAGACTAGAGGTAGAATGTGCACCGTCAGTATTCACGGGCCAGAGCGGCGTGACACGGCTTATGCATGAAATGGAGGCGCTTACTTTGGCCGCTGCTATTTTTTGGTATGAAATCCCAGCAATAATCAATAAATCCAGAGCCACTGTCCATATTTTTAGACCATGGCTCTTTTCAAAGTCTTGGCGCCTAAATCCCTTTTGGAAATTCAATCAGATAGATGGAAATGGAATGCCAAATGTGATAAACCCACAAGTGTTAGATTCCCCTGTTCTAATGCCGTTATTACGCTGTGGTAAGATAAGAGAATTACAGACCATCTTCAATTACCATGTTGAATATATTTATCGGTTAGTTCAACAGGTAATTCATATTTTTAAGAATGTCTTTGGTCTGTAGGCTTTATTAGACCAGAATAGCATGAAATGGGGATGAGAGTGGGCAAGGACATTGCAGCAAACAGTTGAGAGCGGAATCAAATTCACAACACTGCGGTTGCTCACATGTTCCACATGTTCCAGCCACGAGCGGCACTCAATCTGTAAGTTCTATTTAGAATATCTGTGTACTTACTGGGTAACGATGTCAAATAAAGCTGAAAGTAAAGCAGTGGTCACTAACGTCCATCTCCGAGGCAGTGGGGGTCGCACCGGAAGCCCTATTTCTATAAAGTTTATTACCTGGTGTGATTAGTACGCTCAATAACCAGTTTATTACACAATTATTATATTTACATTTTATAAAGCATGTCTGAGAGTGAGTTGTTGTTTTGTCTGAGAGTGAGTTGTTTTGTCTGAGTGAGTTGTTTTGTCTGAGAGTGAGTTGTTTTGTCTGAGAGAGTTGTTTTGTCTGAGAGTGAGTTGTTTTGTCTGAGAGTGAGTTGTTTTGTCTGAGAGTGAGTTGTTTTGTCTGAGTGAGTTGTTTTGTCTGAGAGTGAGTTGTTTTGTCTGAGAGTGAGTTGTTTTGTCTGAGAGTGAGTTGTTTTGTCTGAGAGTGAGTTGTTTTGTCTGAGAGTGAGTTGTTTTGTCTGAGAGTGAGTTGTTTTGTCTGAGAGAGTTGTTTTGTCTGAGAGTGAGTTGTTGTTTTTGTTTTGTCTGAGAGTGAGTTGTTGTTTTGTCTGAGAGTGAGTTGTTTTGTCTGAGTGAGTTGTTTTGTCTGAGAGTGAGTTGTTTTGTCTGAGAGTGAGTTGTTTTGTCTGAGAGTGAGTTGTTTTGTCTGAGAGTGAGTTGTTTTGTCTGAGAGTGAGTTGTTGTTTTGTCAGAGTGAGTTGTTGTTTTTGTTTTGTCTGAGAGTGAGTTCTTTTGTCTGAGAGTGAGTTGTTGTTTTGTCTGAGAGAGTTGTTGTTATGTCTGAGAGTGAGTTGTTGTTGTTGTTATGTCTGAGAGTGAGTTGTTGTTGTTGTTGTTGTTATGTCTGAGAGTGAGTTGTTGTTGTTATGTCTGAGAGCGAGTTGTTGTTGTTATGTCTGAGAGTGAGTTGTTGTTGTTGTTGTTGTTATGTCTGAGAGTGAGTTGTTGTTGTTGTTATGTCTGAGAGTGAGTTGTTGTTGTTATGTCTGAGAGCGAGTTGTTGTTGTTATGTCTGAGAGCGAGTTGTTGTTGTTATGTCTGAGAGCGAGTTGTTGTTGTTATGTCTGAGAGCGAGTTGTTGTTGTTATGTCTGAGAGTGAGTTGTTGTTGTTATGTCTGAGAGTGAGTTGTTTTGTCTGAGAGTGAGTTGTTTTGTCTGAGAGAGTTGTTTTGTCTGAGAGTGAGTTGTTGTTTTTGTTTTGTCTGAGAGTGAGTTGTTGTTTTGTCTGAGAGTGAGTTGTTTTGTCTGAGAGAGTTGTTTTGTCTGAGAGTGAGTTGTTTTGTCTGAGAGTGAGTTGTTTTGTCTGAGAGTGAGTTGTTTTGTCTGAGAGTGAGTTGTTGTTTTGTCAGAGTGAGTTGTTGTTTTTGTTTTGTCTGAGAGTGAGTTCTTTTGTCTGAGAGTGAGTTGTTGTTGTTGTTGTTGTTATGTCTGAGAGTGAGTTGTTGTTGTTGTTATGTCTGAGAGTGAGTTGTTGTTGTTATGTCTGAGAGCGAGTTGTTGTTGTTATGTCTGAGAGCGAGTTGTTGTTGTTATGTCTGAGAGCGAGTTGTTGTTGTTATGTCTGAGAGTGAGTTGTTGTTGTTATGTCTGAGAGTGAGTTGTTGTTTTTGTTTTGTCTGAGAGTGAGTTCTTTTGTCTGAGAGTGAGTTGTTGTTTTGTCTGAGAGAGTTGTTGTTATGTCTGAGAGTGAGTTGTTGTTGTTGTTATGTCTGAGAGTGAGTTGTTGTTGTTATGTCTGAGAGCGAGTTGTTGTTGTTATGTCTGAGAGTGAGTTGTTGTTGTTATGTCTGAGAGTGAGTTGTTGTTGTTGTTGTTGTTATGTCTGAGAGTGAGTTGTTGTTGTTGTTATGTCTGAGAGTGAGTTGTTGTTGTTATGTCTGAGAGCGAGTTGTTGTTGTTATGTCTGAGAGCGAGTTGTTGTTGTTATGTCTGAGAGCGAGTTGTTGTTGTTATGTCTGAGAGTGAGTTGTTGTTGTTATGTCTGAGAGTGAGTTGTTGTTTTTGTTTTGTCTGAGAGTGAGTTCTTTTGTCTGAGAGTGAGTTGTTGTTTTGTCTGAGAGAGTTGTTGTTATGTCTGAGAGTGAGTTGTTGTTGTTGTTATGTCTGAGAGTGAGTTGTTGTTGTTGTTGTTGTTATGTCTGAGAGTGAGTTGTTGTTGTTATGTCTGAGAGCGAGTTGTTGTTGTTATGTCTGAGAGTGAGTTGTTGTTGTTGTTGTTGTTATGTCTGAGAGTGAGTTGTTGTTGTTGTTATGTCTGAGAGTGAGTTGTTGTTGTTATGTCTGAGAGCGAGTTGTTGTTGTTATGTCTGAGAGCGAGTTGTTGTTGTTATGTCTGAGAGCGAGTTGTTGTTGTTATGTCTGAGAGCGAGTTGTTGTTGTTATGTCTGAGAGTGATTTGTTGTTGTTATGTCTGAGAGTGAGTTGTTTTGTCTGAGAGTGAGTTGTTTTGTCTGAGAGAGTTGTTTTGTCTGAGAGTGAGTTGTTGTTTTTGTTTTGTCTGAGAGTGAGTTGTTGTTTTGTCTGAGAGTGAGTTGTTTTGTCTGAGAGTGAGTTGTTTTGTCTGAGAGTGAGTTGTTTTGTCTGAGAGTGAGTTGTTTTGTCTGAGAGTGAGTTGTTTTGTCTGAGAGTGAGTTGTTGTTTTGTCAGAGTGAGTTGTTGTTTTTGTTTTGTCTGAGAGTGAGTTCTTTTGTCTGAGAGTGAGTTGTTGTTTTGTCTGAGAGAGTTGTTGTTATGTCTGAGAGTGAGTTGTTGTTGTTGTTATGTCTGAGAGTGAGTTGTTGTTGTTATGTCTGAGAGCGAGTTGTTGTTGTTATGTCTGAGAGTGAGTTGTTGTTGTTATGTCTGAGAGTGAGTTGTTGTTGTTGTTGTTGTTATGTCTGAGAGTGAGTTGTTGTTGTTGTTATGTCTGAGAGTGAGTTGTTGTTGTTATGTCTGAGAGCGAGTTGTTGTTGTTATGTCTGAGAGCGAGTTGTTGTTGTTATGTCTGAGAGCGAGTTGTTGTTGTTATGTCTGAGAGTGAGTTGTTGTTGTTATGTCTGAGAGTGAGTTGTTGTTTTTGTTTTGTCTGAGAGTGAGTTCTTTTGTCTGAGAGTGAGTTGTTGTTTTGTCTGAGAGAGTTGTTGTTATGTCTGAGAGTGAGTTGTTGTTGTTGTTATGTCTGAGAGTGAGTTGTTGTTGTTATGTCTGAGAGCGAGTTGTTGTTGTTATGTCTGAGAGTGAGTTGTTGTTGTTATGTCTGAGAGTGAGTTGTTGTTGTTGTTGTTGTTATGTCTGAGAGTGAGTTGTTGTTGTTGTTATGTCTGAGAGTGAGTTGTTGTTGTTATGTCTGAGAGCGAGTTGTTGTTGTTATGTCTGAGAGCGAGTTGTTGTTGTTATGTCTGAGAGCGAGTTGTTGTTGTTATGTCTGAGAGTGAGTTGTTGTTGTTATGTCTGAGAGTGAGTTGTTGTTGTTGTTGTTATGTCTGAGAGTGAGTTGTTGTTGTTATGTCTGAGAGTGAGTTGTTATTAGCCAGTGTGAAGTCGGAGCTCGGAAAATCCAACTTCTGAGGACAACTGGCAGCGTATGTTACACGTCATGTGTAGATGTGAGCTCATAATGACTCTCTAGCGCCACCTCAAATTTCAAAATACATTACGGCAATGACGGGCCTTTTTCATCGCAGACATATGAAAATTGTAGAAGTAAAGGGAGTTGGCTATTGTGGGCGGAACCAAATTTTTTTCTAATTTTACACTTCATACTTTATTTTTTTCCACCTTGGATTTTCCATTAAAAGGCTTTAAACAAACATTAGCATGCTCAGTGCGTTTCCTGTTTCGTGCAGAATAAAACATTCTAAATCAGATACAACTCTTTTGAAAACAAATGGCAGTAAATCTTCTGTTCATGAAACCTGTTCAAACAAACTGAATCTGTATTAACTTTTTAGAAGAAAAAAACAAAACACAAACAGATCATGACCAGAGAAAATGATTCCAACTTTTCAAAAACAATAAAATGTCTTTCAACATGAGCATAAACAAGACAAACTTTTGATCAGATTTCTTAATTTACAGACAGTGAATTGACTTTAGACCCTCGATCAAAAAGTCGTATTAAAACTCGGCCCTACGTTTTAATGTGAATGTTTTAAATACATTCAATAATGATTGCTCTAAAGAAAAGTTCTGTTGTTAGGCATATATTATTTTGCGTGTATTCTACGTTGTGCTGCTTTACTATTTTGCCAAATGAGGCCCGCTGTGGTGCTGAGCTCAGCCTAATATCTAAACTGCCACAGGGATTGTGTCCTGCTGTGTCCACCTGCAGCTGGGGCCGCTTCATTTACCTAAAGTGCTTTTGGATTATCAGCCACTCTCCACTTAAGCCCATCCAAGAACAGTATCAGAAGCTTCCATCTATTTCTATTCAAAGGTGTATCAAAAAGGTCTGGGTCAGAAATGTCAGGAGCTTCAGAACAAGCTTTAAACTGCTGCCGCTGCATTAATGCTTCTGTATATTATTCATATTCATTATTCAGGCTTTCAAACTACCTTTGAATACACTTTTTTTAGGTGGTTTAAAGGTGCACTATAACTTTTGGAGCTTAGGGTCATTTAAATAAGGTAGGGCTGTTCAATTTGTACAATTTTAATAGAGATTAAGATTTATATTTTTTTAAATGTTATTAATGATTGGTTATTTTTTAAGGAGGAATTATGCATTTAAATTTGACTACAGGAGTTCTTCGCTCTCACAAACGCTTTGGCACAAAGGAATATCAAGATTAACAATTTTTTTCAATCGCTGCAAATATTTCTTACTACAGTAGGTTATTCGTGGGGTTTTTGGAGTCTGCAGTATATGACAAATGTTTTTCTGAGAAGAGGAGGAGACGGGTAGTGCCAGAGCGTAATCTTACCTGTAAATGCTTATTTATTCTTCAAAATGATGACTTACTAAAGGCTAATGCCCCACCCCTGAGCGTCACCAAGGACTTATTCTCACTCATAACTGATATCATTCTCTGCAGACACTCCTAATCCAAAAAACACAGTTTCAGACCTCCTCACCAGACTTCTTTATTATTAGCAGGGAGTCTTTCTTTAGTGTCCTTGTTTTAGTTAGGCCATTATCCAACAAGCTTTTGTTGAAGAAGCTAAAATCCTCAGTAAAATGGTGTAAACAAACAAATCCCGGTACTTTCTCCAATGGGAGCCACTTTTCCCCGAGTTGCCTCGTCCCTGGGAAGCGTGAGAAGAAGCGTGTCTTCTGGTCATCCCATTTCTGTCTGGACACATCGTCAATGAGAAGCCGAAAAGAAAAGTCATGTAAATAAGTCTGTTGCTTTGTAGAAGCCGCTATTGGCCGTGCGGTTCTGTTCTGAGGGGGAGGGGGGCAGAATACCTCTCCCACTTCCTGGTTAAGCAATCTTGTGGGCGGTCCTCTACAAAAGCCGCAACATTCTACAAGAAATCATGAAGAGGATTCGAGTGGTTTTCTAATAGTTCTCTAATTGTTCCCTGGAGAGGTCCAAGATTACTCAAACGTGCATGAATTGCATTTATAACCACTTCAGGCATGTTTTGGATGAGGGAATAACGTTATAATCGAGCCCCAGGGAGCGAGATGGTGCCCCAGGGAGCGAGAGGATGGTGCCCCAGGGAGCGAGAGGATGGTGCCCCAGGGAGCGAGAGGATGGTGCCCCAGGGAGCGAGAGGATGGTGCCCCAGGGAGCGAGAGGATGGTGCCCCAGGGAGCGAGAGGATGGTGCCCCAGGGAGCGAGATGGTGCCCCAGGGAGAGAGATGGTGCCCCAGGGAGCGAGAGGATGATGCCCCAGGGAGCGAGAGGATGGTGCCCCAGGGAGCGAGATGGTGCCCCAGGGAGCGAGAGGATGGTGCCCCAGGGAGCGAGATGGTGCCCCAGGGAGCGAGAGGATGATGCCCCAGGGAGCGAGAGGATGGTGCCCCAGGGAGCGAGATGGTGCCCCAGGGAGCAAGATGGTGCCCCAGGGAGCGAGAGGATGGTGCCCCAGGGAGCGAGAGGATGATGCCCCAGGGAGCGAGAGGATGGTGCCCCAGGGAGCGAGAGGATGGTGCCCCAGGGAGGGAGATGGTGCCCCAGGGAGCGAGAGGATGATGCCCCAGGGAGCGAGAGGATGATGCCCCAGGGAGCGAGAGGATGGTGCCCCAGGGAGCGAGATGGTGCCCCAGGGAGCGAGAGGATGGTGCCCCAGGGAGCGAGAGGATGATGCCCCAGGGAGCGAGAGGATGGTGCCCCAGGGAGCGAGATGGTGCCCCAGGGAGCGAGAGGATGATGCCCCAGGGAGCGAGAGAATGGTGCCCCAGGGAGCGAGAGGATGATGCCCCAGGGAGCGAGAGGGTGGTGCCCCAGGGAGCGAGATGGTGCCCCAGGGAGCAGGATGGTGCCCCAGGGAGCGAGAGGATGGTACCCCAGGGAGCGAGATGGTGCCCCAGGGAGCGAGAGGATGGTGCCCCAGGGAGCGAGATGGTGCCCCAGGGAGCGAGAGGATGATGCCCCAGGGAGCGAGAGGATGGTGCCCCAGGGAGCGAGATGGTGCCCCAGGGAGCAAGATGGTGCCCCAGGGAGCGAGAGGATGGTGCCCCAGGGAGCGAGAGGATGATGCCCCAGGGAGCGAGAGGATGGTGCCCCAGGGAGCGAGAGGATGGTGCCCCAGGGAGGGAGATGGTGCCCCAGGGAGCGAGAGGATGGTGCCCCAGGGAGCGAGAGGATGGTGCTCCAGGGAGCGAGATGGTGCCCCAGGGAGCGAGAGGATGGTGCCCCAGGGAGCGAGAGGATGATGCCCCAGGGAGCGAGAGGATGGTGCCCCAGGGAGCGAGATGGTGCCCCAGGGAGCGAGAGGATGATGCCCCAGGGAGCGAGAGGATGGTGCCCCAGGGAGCGAGAGGATGATGCCCCAGGGAGCGAGAGGGTGGTGCCCCAGGGAGCGAGATGGTGCCCCAGGGAGCAAGATGGTGCCCCAGGGAGCGAGAGGATGGTACCCCAGGGAGCGAGATGGTGCCCCAGGGAGCGAGAGGATGATGCCCCAGGGAGCGAGAGGATGATGCCCCAGGGAGCGAGAGGATGGTGCCCCAGGGAGCAAGATGGTGCCCCAGGGAGCGAGAGGATGATGCCCCAGGGAGCGAGAAGATGATGCCCCAGGGAGCGAGAGGATGGTGCCCCAGGGAGCGAGAGGATGGTGCCCCAGGGAGCGAGATGGTGCCCCAGGGAGCGAGATGGTGCCCCAGGGAGCGAGATGGTGCCCCAGGGAGCGAGATGGTGCCCCAGGAGCGAGGTGGTGCTCCATTCAAGTCAAAGGGCCGTTAGCTCAAGTTTCCCCTTTTCCCCCGAGCGGCCCAGATGTACCAATCCAAGTGAGAACTGTTAGAGGGAAGCAGAGTGAGCCAAAGCTAAATATTGTAACCAGTTTTTTAGAAATTTGAAAGATTTTGAACTCAAAAAAAGCAAATGTCCTTAAAAAAAGAGCAAAATTGCCACAAAATCCGACCTTTGTTGAAGCTGGAGGTCCCGGTCACTGCAGGTTTAAGCTTGCAATAACGTACAAGCCCCACTTTAAGAAAGATGCCAATATATGCACTGATGTATTGATCATTGGAGATTCATTGCAGTATTTCTCAAACATGCACCAATGAGACAAAAGAACTGACACATTATTAAATCAAGTCTTAACAAGGCAAGGTTGGATTTGTATCGCAGAGGATGAACAGAACACTGCAGAGGATGAACAGAACACTGCAGAGGATGAACAGAACACTGCAGAGGATGAACAGAACACTGCAGAGGATGAACAGAACACTGCAGAGGATGAACAGAACACTGCAGAGGATGAACAGAACACTGCAGAGGATGAACAGAACACTGCAGAGGATGAACAGAACACTGCAGAGGATGAACAGAACACTGCAGAGGATGAACAGAACACTGCAGAGGGAAGTGTTGTATTTTGTTTTCAAGGCCATGTAACTGTTGTTAGCGCTTCTCCCTCTCAAAGACTTCTTTTTCTTTCCAATGTTGTTTCAGTTGTTATGCATTTCAAGCCTCTGTAGTTTGGCCTTCTCTCACATTCATTCAGTGAAAGTATGTGTGGATGTTGGATTTACTGCTTCCATAAAGCCCCTGAGCGGGCTTTGGACACGTTCCATACAAAGATACAGATAAAAGCTTATTAAAGCCACAGTAATATATAAAATGTCCACTTTAAAAATTTAAACCTTTAAACTCTTCACAACTTTCAGAGCCCAGAGCGAGTTTTGCCGTCACGGTAAAACCAACAACTAGCATGATAACGGGCACTTCCTGCATAGCGGAGAATAAAACACTGCAGACAGCACACAGTGGTCTTATTTTGTTACGATTCTTAAAATAATAAACTTTTAATGTCATTATTCCCACTTTGGTGACAAAAAAATTATTTATATTGTAAATAATAATATGTCAATTGCATTTGTTTTTACCCTATTTTCCGGACTACAAGTCGCACCAGCCAAAAAATGCAATAGAGAAGAAAAAAAAACATAAGTTGCACTGGAGTATGAAAGGTGAAAATAACAAATAATATCACATAAGTCGCTCCGGAGTATAAGTATATAAGTATAAATATAAGTATTATGGTAATATGTAATATCCCACCCTGGCCAAAACTATGAAAAAAGATGCGACTTATAGTCCAGAAAATACGGTAATGGGCTTAATAAAGGCTCTTTTATATTTGAGTTACATTTAGGCTTTGTATAGGTCAGTGGTGTCCAGACCTTTTTATAGGAGCCACATATTTGAGTGTGAGAGCCAAGGGCCCGACTGGAGATCTATACATCAAATCATACAGATGAGCCACGACATCATCGTTCTACCGAGTCCAACGACTGGGCAACAATATCCAATACCGATCTTTCTCACATTTTGGAAATGCAATTGTGTTTGTGGTTTGATTCTGCTCAAAGTTCACATTTTCAATTTGTCCAGGAAAAGTGACAAAAAGCCTGAACTATGAACTGACAAACGAAGTACTACAGAAGGTATTTGCACAGATCTATAGGGTTAGCAGAATAAAACGTTTTTGTGGAGGAAATTGCAAAAACAATTGCAGCCTGTGATTTGCGTCTAAAATGTGATTTGATTGTGATAAATCTGGCAGCACTGCTATTGTAGCCCAGACATTTGAATGTCACCATGACACCAACGCCTATTTTTAAACCTTTTAAAAGCACGACTGGGAGATTTGTATTCATCCTTTATTTCTATTTTTATTTATAACTTGATGCTTTATCTTGTTGACCATAAAACAGTTAAACATTAAAACATTTTTGGGCCGGTGTCATATGTTTTGGGAACCACACAAAACACTTTCTTTTTCCGAATCCTTTACCTTCAAATTCAATAGAACAAAAGCGTTCTAACAGATCTAAAATCACATTCTATTAGAATAGAAAGACGGATCTCTGCCGTTTGACTCACTTTTGTGTCGTCATATGTCATCGTTCTGAGCAGCAGATTTGTACTTGAACATTTGTGAATGATGCGGCGTTTGATGCTCCAAAAGCCTCATTTGTTTTGTCTGATTTAGCATTTTAAATACTAGAACATTTCTCATGACATATTTTAACCATGAAAACTAACAGAATTTTGCAGTGAATGTTTTTTCTCAGTTGAAACATTAACATTTTTCATGTTCAAGGCGTAAATGCTCCAGTCCTTAAATGGAACTGTCCAGTGCTGAATTTATCGTAGCAAGAAATTAACAATCGAGCCAAAAGAATATTATCCTGATGCTGTACTTTTTGAAATTCAAAATTGGGAGAAACCCAGCTCAGAGCTGCGCACGCTCGGAGCTGCGCACGCTCTGAGCTGCGCACGCTCGGCGCTGCGCACGCTCGGAGCTGCGCACGCTCGGTGCTGCACACGCTCGGCGCTGCACACGCGCGGCGCTGCACACGCGCGGCGCTGCACACGCGCGACGCTGCACACGCGCGGCCCTGCACACGCTCGGCGCGGAGCTGCACACGCTCAGTGTCGGCCTGGTTTATACTCTAAAAGTATTTGTGGGGGGAAAAGAAAGCTCACTTTTTATGTGAAGCCTTTTCTTTTTAACTGCTTAAAAATTAAACATTTAACTTTGTTCGGCCAACTTTCAAATACACTTTATAGAAAAAATGCTTAAAGAATTGACAAAAGAACAGCGCTTGTATTTTGAATCATTGCCCGCTCTGGTGTGGATGTATCGTGTTGCAGGCAGAATGAATGTGAAGAGCGTGCGGTGCAGAAGATGACAGCTTTGTTCACCACGTTCACGCATTTACTCTGCTGCTCTCTGATTGGTTCTCGGTCATAATCAGTGTTGGGTAGAGTTACTTTTAAAGTAACTCTTTATTCTCTCTACTACACTACTGTGTTATAAAAGTTCGAGTGCTCTTGTGCTACCAGTAATCCACATGATGGTAAAACCCAGCGGTGTCAAACATGCGGCCCCCGAACAAACACTTTTCTATTGGTTCATGGCCGCGACGTTTGCCTGAAAATTGATGAGATAAAAGTGAATTTTGCAAAAAGGTGCAGAAATATGGAGTGGATTACTCAGAAATGTACACTGCCTGTCCAGAAAAAGGACACGCTCTAATATTTGGTCGACCTTTATATTTGACTAATGAAAGCAGCTCTCGGCCCGCCGCCTCGGCCCACGTGTCGCACCGGCCCGCTGCCCAGCACAAACGGCCTTGCTTGGATACACAGAATACGAGGAATTCACTCATGATGTTATGATGTTAGTGGTCATAAAATGTGGGGGAAATAATTAGAATTGGTGGTCTTTGCTTATCAAGCGTCTGCTGCTCCAAATCTAAAATGTGGCTCTGCAGCGGCCAACAAACCAACAACAACCGGCCAATCTTTCCTCTCTGGCCGTCAGAACCAAATTATGGGACAATTTGGGATTGAAACCAAGACTGGAAGAAGCCATGTGTTAAACTGGCACAGCTCGAGCGCAGTAAATGTGTTGATCTAAATGTTTGGCATCTTTGTGGTTTGTTCAGATTGCCCGCGACTTCAATCCAAACTGGATGAGCGCCGTGGAAATCCTGGACGACGACAACTTCCTCGGAGCAGAGAACGCCTTCAACCTGTTTGTGTGCCAGAAGGACAGGTGAGGGGCCGGTGAGGGGCCGGGGAGCGGTGAGGGGCCAACGAGGGGCCGGCGAGGGCGGTCGTCATATGGATTTTCATTAGATTCACTCTGGGACTCAACAATGACTTGACTAGTTGTGACTAGTTGACTATAAAGACATATTTGATCATTTCTGATCTAGACGTTGCAAACTCTACAAGAGGCAATTTATAACATACATAATACATTGACATTATTGAATCAAAATGTCAAAAATGACTGCACTCTGTGGTTTTCAACTATCATTTGTAAATATTCTCCATCTTGAAGCCTTCAGTCATCATATTTCAACCTTTATTCTGTTTAAAATGTATTTTGGAATAGTCAATGTTCAATAGATATAATTTGACCACTAAACTAATGGTCAGCCGCAGCCGCGTGAAGAATGTGTCAAGACACAAGAGGAAAGAAATATCCAAAATACACATAGTTATTGATGAGTTATCTTTTAATTATAGCCCATAATTACAGTAAATATGATACGATCATTTTGTAGTTGTTTAAAAAGGGTAAATATATGATTTTGCAGTGTGGTGTTGGAGACTATTTAGAATATTGAGTTGTCTGAACACTTTCAAAATACAGAAGTAAATCTTATTTGTTTAAACTAGTATAATCTTTGTGATAAATAAGTAGCTCAATGAAACTGTGCGACAGTAACAGAACAACACAGGGTTGTTTTGATGGTGAATATGAGATTTGAGGGACTATGTCGCTCGGCCGGCCTTGGAACACCTCGGGACCCCCAGAGGAAGTGTCTGGGGGAGGGAAGTCTGGGAGCCCCTGCTTAGACTGCTGCTCCCAGGCCCCGAATGAGCGGAAGAAGATGGATTTGTGATTTTTAGTAAACATGACCACAATAAAGTGAAGCCGTTTAACCAGCTTCAGAGAGCCAATCAGAGCGCTGCTTTTCAGAGCATACTTCCTTGACAAAAATAAATATACTTTATTATTAGATGTGGAGAGTGTTTGGCTACTTAATGTTGT
Organism: Eucyclogobius newberryi; assembly: GCF_026437365.1. Taxonomy (NCBI): domain Eukaryota; kingdom Metazoa; phylum Chordata; class Actinopteri; order Gobiiformes; family Gobiidae; genus Eucyclogobius; species Eucyclogobius newberryi. The sequence goes on from NW_027316167.1 coordinate 41,634,863, forward strand.
TCACAAAATGTCCTTTAATTCAGAGTAGATCAAAAACAAACGTTTCTGTGCTTGGAGCAGATAATATTCTGTATTTTCCGCTGTATTTTTCTGTAAGTCGCTCCAGCCAAAAAATTCATAATAGAAAAGGCTCCATCAACTGATGGTCTACTATGGGTACTTGTCCATACATAAAGCGACCCGGACTATAAAGCGCATCAAGCTAAACAATACGGACAATAAGTCAGTCAGTTGAACTTTATTCAGATCAACATTGTTCAAATGTTAATGAGCGTATTTCAGCCTCGTTCGGTTCTAACACGTGAAGAAACACAGTCCGATTCAGCTAAAAGACACGTTACTGTTTTCACAACAACTCTCAGACTTGCTCAGTTATAAAATGTAAAATACAACACGTTACACTCACTCTTTCAGTTCATTCCTCCTCCAAAAATCCTGTCCGAGTTTAACACGTTGGGCTGGATGCTCGAGTCATGATTCAGCCCTGTGAAAGCTCTGACCACAGCTGACTGATACTTTAGTCCAGAGTTTAAAGTCTGCGTAAGCGTGTCTCTTGCGATAATATAATAGATCCATGGTCTCTTGGCAGGAGCCATCTTGTGCCTGAGTATAATGTAGTTTACATTATACTCCGGACGGTTTTTGAGGACGATAAAGGCTTTTAAGTGCGCCTTATAGTGCAGAAAATACGGCATACGTCGCACTGGAGTATAAGTCGCATTTTTTGGGGGCATTTATTTGCTAAAATCCAGGACCAAGAACTGACATTTCATTCAAATGCAGTTTAAAACAATTATTAAACAACAGGGTGAATAGGTGTACGTATGCTAACGCTAACACCTTCAGCTACATGACGCGGTGTACGTATGCTAACGCTAACACCTTCAGCTACATGACGCGGTGTACGTATGCTAACGCTAACACCTTCAGCTACATGACGCGGTGTACGTATGCTAACGCTAACACCTTCAGCTACATGACGCGGTGTACGTATGCTAACGCTAACACCTTCAGCTACATGACGCGGTGTACGTATGCTAACGCTAACACCTTCAGCTACATGACACACAGACAGAACTGTGATAAGTGTCTGGTATGTTAATGTAACATATGAACAGTTATTCAGAGAACTATAGCATAAAGAACAAGTTTACTAAAGCATCAGAATTAGCCCAAATCAGTAAATCCATTCTTAAAAACAGCAGTGGGTCTGTTCTTCAACACCAGACAATAAGCACCGCACGGCAAAAGCACCTGCATCCACCAAGTTTTATTTGTGCGCTGAAGAGAAAGCTGCGTTCATACCTCATACATCGTTTAGTCCTGTTCTAGTCCAGGTTTAGTCCTGTTCTAGTCCAGGTTTAGTCCTGGTCCAGTCCAGGTTTAGTCCTGTTCCAGTCCAGGTTTAGTCCTGTTCTAGTCCAGGTTTAGTCCTGGTCCAGTCCAGGTTTAGTCCTGTTCTAGTCCAGGTTTAGTCCTGTTCTAGTCCAGGTTTAGTCCTGTTCTAGTCCAGGTTTAGTCCTGGTCCAGTCCAGGTTTAGTCCTGTTCCAGTCCAGGTTTAGTCCTGTTCTAGTCCAGGTTTAGTCCTGGTCCAGTCCAGGTTTAGTCCTGTTCTAGTCCAGGTTTAGTCCTGGTCCAGTCCAGGTTTAGTCCTGTTCTAGTCCAGGTTTAGTCCTGTTCTAGTCCAGGTTTAGTCCTGTTCTAGTCCAGGTTTAGTCCTGTTCTAGTCCAGGTTTAGTCCTGTTCTAGTCCAGGTTTAGTCCTGTTCTAGTCCAGGTTTAGTCCTGGTCCAGTCCAGGTTTAGTCCTGTTCCAGTCCAGGTTTAGTCCTGTTCTAGTCCAGGTTTAGTCCTGTTCTAGTCCAGGTTTAGTCCTGTTCTAGTCCAGGTTTAGTCCTGGTCTAGTCCAGGTTTAGTCCTGGTCTAGTCCAGGTTTAGTTCCAGGATTAGCCTTTGTGTGAACGCAGCCTCAGTGTTGTTTTGAGTACTTCTGATTTGACTTGTACATACATTACTGGACGTGTTACTCTGCACAATTATTTTATTTTTCAAAAAGCGTCGTGTAGAATCGTTCGCGAGAGACAAATAACGCATTTCGCAACACATATGTCTTCATTTTCGATCTTCCATATGCTTCTGTGTTAAACTGACCCTGCAGGAGGAAACTTATATGTGGCTGACGTTGCAGCCCAATGTTTGCATCTTTAATTAGTCAAAAAAGTGAATTCTACTCATTACCATTCACAATGAGAAAAACAATCATTAAGCACCCAAAAGTATAGTTCATCTGTTCTTTGATGGATCAGTGGAAGCACCTTCCTGCTCGTCCCATAACGCAGCCTTAAGAACGACGTTTTACTCCACAAGTCTGTTTGCAGTGAGCAGCTCCAGTGATCCGGGCACAGAGTATGACAAGTGTGCACTGAGCAAAGGAAGACCGATGTGGCGAGGGCCGAGCAGTGTCGTGACAACGCCTCGCTCCATCACGAGACCCATACGTCAGGCGGGACCACTCGATGCCTGCGACCTTTACTTTTGTAGTGGCTCTCCACTCGTCCTCCTCTTTTTATCATTAGCTCTCTATCATCCTGTGACCTTTTGGCTGCGCCACTCAAATCCCCGTCTCTCATGTTTTCTTTGGCCTCATCGATCGCCATTGTCCCACTCCAGGCTTCTCTTGGTGCAGTTGTTGTCTGCTCCTCAGGAAATTACCATGATTCCATTCACGGTGCATCTCTGTAACTTGTCCAGGAGCATAAACCCTCCAGAAAAGGTGAAGCATTGACGTTTTCTCTGCTTATCTTATAAAAACCTATACAAATCCAATGCATTTCGGAGCCTTCATTGTAGAGGCCTTTCAGGGTTAGAAGGTATTTACATAAGAACAGCCCACGGGTAATTGTTTCTCTGCAGAGGACTTGATATTACAGCGAGAATGAAATGCTTTGCAATTTGTTTCCAACCTTAGACTGACCTTAGCTTATACCTTATGTATTATGTACTGCTCTTTGGACCCCCCTGTGGAATGAAGGAATTGTTAAGAACATTTTCTCAATATTGTCAATGATCAGCTTAGGTTTCTTTTAACAGTTCCATGGCACGTAGTAGTTACATAATGTGTAGAACTAATACTAGTAATCCTTTGTGCAATAAGGACAGACTCTTTTTGCTGTTCTCCAGATAGAGGTGGGCTTTTATATCGAAAGGTAAATCATATATAATGTTGTTTTGAAGATGTGCTAAAATGTAATTTATAGTGGATAATTCTACAAAAAGAAAGTGATATATTAAAGTGATATTAACTTTCAAATAAGTGCAAATTTATATTTCTGAAAAGCCTTTATTTGTGGGGAAATTTCAATATTGCAACACAAAGTAGGTACAGAAGTAAATAATAAACGGATAAATTATATAAAACACTCTTATAGAAAAGCTCTTATACTATATAATAACAGTAGTGACACTTATTTACAGCTGTTATATGGACAGAGAATATTGCACCAAACACCATTGCACATGAATGTGACAGTATTGCACATGAATGTGACAGTATTGCACATGAATATGACAGTATTGCACATGAATGTGACAGTATTGCACATGAATGTGACAGTATTGCACATGAATATGACAGTATTGCACATGAATATGACAGTATTGCACATGAATGTGACAGTATTGCACATGACTGACAGTATTGCACATGAATGTGACAGTATTGCACATGAATATGACAGTATTGCACATGAATGTGACAGTATTGCACATGAATGTGACATTAGTGCACATGAATGTGACATTATTGCACGTGAATGTGACAGTATTGCACATGAAGGTGACAGTATTGCACATGAAGGTGACAGTATTGCACATGACGGTGACAGTATTGCACATGACGGTGACAGTATTGCACATGAAGGTGACAGTATTGCACATGAAAGTGACAGTATTGCACATGACTGTGACAGTATTGCACATGACTGTGACAGTATTGCACATGAATGTGAAAGTATTGCACATGAAGGTGACAGTATTGCACATGAAGGTGACAGTATTGCACATGAAGGTGACAGTATTGCACATGAATGTGACAGTATTGCACATTAATGTGACAGTATTGCACATGAAGGTGACAGTATTGCACATGAAGGCGACAGTATTGCACATGCATGTGACAGTATTGCACATGAATGTGACAGTATTGCACATGGGTATAACAGTATTGCACATGAATGTGACAGTATTGCACATGAATGTGACAGTATTGCACATGAATGTGACAGTATTGCACATGAAGGTGACAGTATTGCACATGAAGGTGACAGTATTGCACATGAAGGTGACAGTATTGCACATGAAGGTGACAGTATTGCACATGACTGACAGTATTGCACATGACTGTGACAGTATTGCACATGAATGTGACAGTATTGCTCATGAAGGTGACAGTATTGCACATGAAGGTGACAGTATTGCACATGAATGTGACAGTATTGCACATGAATGTGACAGTATTGCACATGGATGTGACAGTATTGCACATGAATGTGACAGTATTGCACATGGATGTGACAGTATTGCACATGGATGTGACAGTATTGCACATGAAGATGAATGACACATGTTCAGGGCTAACAGTGTTTGATGTAAATTGCCTAAGCATTTGATAACTTGACCTCAATTTATACGTTTAAAGACATGTTTTAAATTATTCTGCTGAATTGAAGTATTGTCTGTCATTATCTGGATGTTGTGTTAATATAGACAGAGAAGAGTTCAGTGATGGCCATTTCACAGGTCCAGAACAGCCTGTTCAGTTTATCCATGCTGATGTCTCATTTCCTCTCTTTACTCCTGAGGAAGCCCAGAGTTCATACACAACAGATGAATCATTTATCATCAGGGACTCATCTTCAACAAAAACTTTTCATCTTGAGCTATATTTTGTATCCTTTTGTGAGCTTGCTCTGTTTGAATGCACCACAGGATAAATCCTGTTGCACTGCAGAAAACATCAAGAATCATTCTATTCCGGTGTATTTGGGTGATTTGCTCGTCTCCTGCACGAGCAGAAGCGCGGGCTCGCATCCTCGGGCTGGGTGTCGCCCAGTACCTCACGATACCATACCAATCCCCATACATGGAACTTCATCCGATACGCCTCCTGAATCTTATAACCAGTGTTGATCGTTTACTAAAATTATGTTTTGCTAAAGCAGAATAACTAAATGCTTTAGGGCTGCCACGGTAACCGCATTTCTGATCTGATTTTTATGACGTTTCGCACACATCAGTGTTCTCGCTGAGGGGTTTTAGCATTGGCGGGCCGCCATACTCCATCTGGTCACCGCCATGCCCAAAAGATACAGATGATACGCCGCTCCTAAGTGGCGCCGTGTGATCATAATGGCTTTCCATATCTATGGCGTGAGCGCACATTTTTTAAGTACTTTTTTCGCGCGCCACCTATAGCCCGCCATCCTCCAACCTCAGCCCAGTGAGAACACTGATGTGGACTTTTCCTAAGAGATTCTTCCCTCTGACTCACTGCTTGTTGTCTGTGTGCGGTGTAAACTTGCTCCTGCTGTCTCTGCTCGCACTGTCGCTGATCCTTCAAAACAACCATCGGATTCTCTCAGACTGACTCTACATCTCCCACCTCCAAGTACTCGTTTGGGCCACGTTTAAATATGAGAAAAAAGGGATTAACTCAAACAAAACGACGTAAACATGCACTGTCCTCGCTCTCGGAGGAGGAGGAAGAGGAGGAAGAAGAGGAGGAGGAAGATGAGGAGGAGGCAGAGGATGAGGAGGATGTGGAGGAGGAGGAGGCAGAGGAAGAGGAAGAGTAAGATGTGGAGGAGGAAGAGGAAGATGCTGAGGATGATGATGGGAGGAGGAGGTGGATGATTGGGAGGAGGAGGATGATGAAGATTAGGAGGTGGTGATGATGATGATGATGATGATGATGATGATGATGATGATGATGATGATGATGATGATGATGATGATGATGATGATGATGATGATGATGATGATTCTCCTCCTCCTCTGTGCTCGTCTCCAGCGCGGCCACCACAGACGAGGAGCGTCAGCACCTGCAGGAGGTGGGAGTCTTCCATCTGGGCGAGTTTGTGAATGTGTTCTGCCACGGCTCACTGGTGCTGCAGAACCTGGGCGAGAGCTCCACCCCCACCCAGGGCTCCGTGCTCTTCGGGACGGTCAACGGCATGATCGGTACGTACGCTCACTCCAATGTAACGCCAAGAGAGACACGGTTTATCCAAGGAATCTCTTAAAGGGGTCATATTATGCAAAATCAACCTTAAGGAATTTTTTACCTTGTGGTATTCCTCATCATTAGTCCTGTTTTCCCCTACCCCCTATCCCCACCCCCATCCCTGTACTTAATTGCGATTATTTGACGGAGGTAGTTGGACAGCTGCATATACACACATTAAAGGTCTCATAACATGCAAAATCGACTTTTCAGAGCTTTTAACCTTCTTACATCGCTATTTGTGCTTCATATATGTCCAGAGTGTTTTTTTGATTGATTCCCGCAGTGTTTAGCTATATTACAGACTATCTCCTTTCCTCGAATCTCCAAACTGACGGGCGGTGGGTGCAAGACTGCGTCATAATCCCCCCTCACCCTCCCCTCCCGCCTGCCGCCTCCCGCCCTCTTCCCCCCGGCTCAGCGCTGCTGTCTCCCCACAAGCATTCCGGACATTCCGGAGTTTTTCTGCTTCGATTTACGACGAAACACGGCTCAAAGAGGCCCAAAACGTAATTCATGATATCGCACTCTTTACTATTATCACAATGGTGAAGGTTTATGAGGCAATTGATGCAGCAACCGGGAAAATAAACGGAGAGAAGTTCTATCCAATACCGAAAAACCAGGAAATAAGAGCGCAATGGACATATATATATCTGTTCTGCACACAGAATAAACACCAGAATAAACACCAGATTTGTAGAATAAACACCAGATTTATTTAGTCTCAAAGTAGTGTTGATCTGTAGTTCTATCGTTTCTCTCTCAGTCGCGCGGAGCGGCGCAGCGCGGAGCAGACAGCTGTAGGGGACACACTACGTCACGGGTTGGGCGGGGGAGCCAGATCGCTCTTCACAAGGGTGGGGGCGAATATCAAACCAAGCCGTTTGCATTTCCGGGTTGGTGAGGGGGTCCAAGGTCTGGGTGATATTTCTTTACTATTATGTTAAGGGTGTTGCACAACCCTTATTATCAATTATACACTTAGGATAGACTACGAAACGTGAAAAAAAGCATGTTATGGCACCTTTAAAGGTGCACTATGTACTTTTCTGGTGGAGGATCTGTGATTTTCCAATTTCCGATAATTTTCCAATTATCAGTACCAAATTTCCATCTGTGCTTCTGCACCATCAGACTCAATCTGGCCTCTTACTGCAGCACCTTATATGTGGACAAACCACATCTAATATGCTAGAAATCATTTTCAACATGTTTATTTAAGGTAAATATGAGCCCAACATTTAGCGCATGTGACTTGCGATGTTTGAATGCCTTTTCCAGAAAACTCAACGTGAACAAAATAAAGCCTCTGACTCATCCTGAGCTGATGGACATTCGCGGGGGTGATTGTGTGACTCTGGACAGCTGTAAGGACAAGGCAGTGTCCCTGCTTCTGTAGCTGCTCTGAGAGGAGGCAAGGCAGGACACAGGGAGAGACACTGGGAAAACGAGGAGGAGCCACAGCTTCAATCACAGTCATTTAGATTATTGACAGATCTGCAACAATTCAGAATGTTTTTCTGAGCATCAAAATTTTAAAACAATAGTTCCTCTCACCCCTAATACACTCTAGTCATGATAAATAACATGAAAATGAAATGCATAGTGCGCATTCAATCCTGTGGTTTTAGCTTTCTGTCAAATGCCGAGCCTCTGAGATGAAGAAATATGACGCACAACTTTTTCCAAAAACCTTTTTTTTTTTTTTTGCTTTTTCTAATTTTCATAGCATCAAATCAATAACATCAGCAGCTTTTTTAACATCTAAAAAACATTGCCAAACATTTGGAGAGACTTATCCATGCGTTTGTCTCCAGTAGATTAGACTGTAACGCCCTCCTGCTGGTGCCAGAATCAGGACTAAACATGGAGCGGCCTCCTGCTGGTGCCAGAGTCAGGACTAAACATGGACCGGCCTCCTGCTGGTGCCAGAGTCAGGACTAAACATGGACCGGCCTCCTGCTGGTGCCAGAGTCAGGACTAAACATGGACCGGCCTCCTGCTGGTGCCAGAGTCAGGACTTAACATGGACCGGCCTCCTGCTGGTGCCAAGAGTCAGGACTAAACATGGACCGGCCTCCTGCTGGTGCCAGAGTCAGGACTAAACATGGAGCGGCCTCCTGCTGGTGCCAGAGTCAGGACTAAACATGGAGCGGCCTCCTGCTGGTGCCAGAGTCAGGACTAAACGTGGACCGCCTCCATAAACCCTATGCAAGATCCGCAATGGCTGCAACGTGTGGCGTCCCAGACGCATGTCTTCCACAAAGGGTACTGTGAATACTGTGTTCCACGAGTTTATTGGCTTTACCTTTAGCCATGCACAAATACACAGAGCTCCTGTACTTCACATAGACGAAAGACACGATAGATTAGACATGGTCAAAAGAACTAACCTCCACACTGCAACACCCGAGTGCAGTGGCAGGAGGAACGAATCCAACAAATACTTTTGGACAAATTTGATTAAGATAAAATAAGATATTCCTTTATTGTCCCACATGGGGAAATTTCATTGATGCAACGCAGGTAGCATCAATGAAATTTCCCCATTACATTTATGGGATTACTTGAATAAATACAAGGCCACCATTTTGACATTAGTGGTTCCTTTTGTTTCCCACCCTGCCATGGTGTTGCCAGTTGTAGCTTACTACCTCCACTAGAGCTGGGTATTGCCAAGACCCTCACGATACGATACATATCCCGATACATTTTTGAAAAAAGGGTTCTAAAAATGTCCTAAATGGGTAATGTTTTTACTCTGGATAAGAAAATTTATGAAATGTCATGTTTATCTACACAGCACTTCTTTATAAATCCATTCTGCTCTAATAACTTCAAACATCCAACTGATCCAAATCGAAATATGGAACACATTCTAGTAAAGTATTGTATGTTTCATGGTCTGAACTTGCAGCAGCAGCATCTTCTGCACAGAGGAGCTTCTGATCAGGTCCACAGCTCCTTCTCGCCTCCAGAGGAGCTTCTGATCAGGTCCACAGCTCCTTCTCACCTCCAGAGGAGCTTCTGATCAGGTCCACAGCTCCTTCTCACCTCCAGAGGAGCTTCTGATCAGGTCCACAGCTCCTTCTCACCTCCAGAGGAGCTTCTGATCAGGTCCACAGCTCCTTCTCACCTCCAGAGGAGCTTCTGATCAGGTCCACAGCTCCTTCTCACCTCCAGAGGAGCTTCTGATCAGGTCCACAGCTCCTTCTCACCTCCAGAGGAGCTTCTAATCAGGTCCACAGCTCCTTCTCACCTCGGCCCAGAGGAGCGCGGCAAAAAGCAGATCAAAAGTCAAAAAGATCAAAACTATTCCACCTCGTTTAAAGCCCTTTCACACAGTAGACCCCCGGTTCGATTCCCGCTTGGGACATGAGCAGCCAGTGTGGGTCCTTAGGCAAGACCCTTCGCGCTACTGCCTACCTCATACCATGATGCGAGTACACAAAATGAATGACATGCCGGCTCAGACGTCGCCCGGCCACACAAGGTCTGCATCAGATGCTGGGGAACAGGGCACCTTGATGACAAATGGGCTACTGGAACAAGGAGAAAATTAACGACCAAACAACTAGTAGTTCAGTGCTCCAACATCCACAAGCGGCAACTGCTATCACAACTAGAGATAATTACCCCATTACAGCGGCTCAGTGAAGTACTCTCAGAAAGTCTTCTAGAGGACGTGAATGCAGCATTGACAGCTATCCCTACGGCAACCATCACTGAAACCAATGAGCTGATATACAACTCATCAGCAGTGATCCTTGAGACACTCGGCTATCGTAAGAGCAACCATGAGATGAAATACCCACCATGGAAAAGGAGGTTGGAGGCTAAGATCACGACAGCTTGGTGAGGGGTGAGCCAACTGTCTGCAATGAAAGGTGCAATGCCAAAGCAAGTACCCAAGAGGTACAACCAGATGCCCAAACCTGAAGCCCTCGAAACTGCCAAACAAAGGCTCCAAGCCTTAGCCAGCCGCCTAAAGAGGTACACGAGAAAGAATGAAACCGAATAAACAGGTTGTTCTTAACCAGCGAAAGTGTATGCTCAAAAGCAGGGTAATAACAGCAGAGCAGACCCACCAAGGCTGGAAACTGAACAGTACTGGAAAGACATATGGGAAAGAGAGGCATCCCACAACCGAGATGCACAGTAGCTGATGGCTCTGAGAGAGGACCACAGATCCCTGAGCAGAATCCAGTTACCATCACTGTGGCATACATACAGCAAAGAGTCTCAGGCATGAAAAACTGGACAGCAACGGGCCCTGACATGATACATGCACTGGGCCCGATACATTCATACTGGTTTAAGAAACTCACCTCACTCCACGAGCGCCTAGCAGTCCAAACACACTGCTAAGGGACGGAACTCACCTTGAATGGCTAACCGAAGGGCGTACAATCCTGATCCAGAGGGATCCCTCAAAGGGCACAGTCCCGTCCAACTATCGGCCAATAACCTGTCTCTCCACAACGTGGAAGCTCCTGTCGGGCATAATGGCGGCTAAGATAAGCGGGCACATGGATCAATACATGAGCACAGCTCAGAAAGACATCGGCAAAAATACCAGAGGTGCGAAACATCAGCTCCTGGTAGAAAGAACTGAACCCGACACACCAACCTGAGCACTGGCTGGATTGATACAAGAAAGCATCTGACTCAATGCCACACACTTGGATCATCGAATGCTTGGAGTTGTACAACATCAATGGAGCTCTAAGCGCCTTCATAGGGAACTCGATGAGGTTGTGGAAAACCACCCTTGAGGCCAATGGCAAGACACTGGCACAAGTGTCCGTCAAATGTGTCCCCACTCCTGTTCTGCAGAGGTCTGAACCCCCTCACTGCTGTTCTACAGAGGTCTGAACCCCCTCACTGCTGTTCTGCAGAGGTCTGAACCCCCTCACTGCTGTTCTGCAGAGGTCTGAACCCCCTCACTGCTGTTCTGCAGAGGTCTGAACACCCTCACTGCTGTTCTGCAGAGGTCTGAACCCCCTCACTGCTGTTCTGCAGAGGTCTGAACCCTCTCACTGCTATTCTGCAGAGGTCTGAACCCCCTCACTGCTGTTCTGCAGAGGTCTGAACCCCCTCACTGCTGTTCTGCAGAGGTCTGAACCCCCTCACTGCTGTTCTTCAGAGGTCTGAACCCCCTCACTGCTGTTCTGCAGAGGTCTGAACCCCCTCACTGCTGTTCTGCAGAGGTCTGAACCCCCTCACTCCTGTTCTGCAGAGGTCTGAACCCCCCCACTGCTGTTCTACAGAGGTCTGAACCCCCTCACTGCTGTTCTGCAAAGGTCTGAACCCCCTCACTGCTGTTCTGCAGAGGTCTGAACCCCCTCACTGCTGTTCTGCAGAGGTCTGAACCCCCTCACTGCTGTTCTGCAGAGGTCTGAACACCCTCACTGCTGTTCTGCAGAGGTCTGAACCCCCTCACTCCTGTTCTGCAGAGGTCTGAACCCCCCCACTGCTGTTCTACAGAGGTCTGAACCCCCTCACTGCTGTTCTGCAGAGGTCTGAACCCCCTCACTGCTGTTCTGCAGAGGTCTGAACCCCCTCACTGCTGTTCTGCAGAGGTCTGAACCCCCTCACTGCTGTTCTGCAGAGGTCTGAACCCCCTCACTGCTGTTCTACAGAGGTCTGAACCCCCTCACTGCTGTTCTACAGAGGTCTGAACCCCCTCACTGCTGTTCTGCAGAGGTCTGAACCCCCTCACTGCTGTTTTGCAGAGGTCTGAACCCCCTCACTGCTGTCCTACAGAGGTCTGAACCCCCTCAGCCAAATAATCAACAAGACTGGCTATGGATACGACTCAGGAATGGAGCTACCATCAGTCTCCTCCTCTACATGGATGACATCAAGCTGGATGCTAAGAGCTAGCGGGACATTCACTCCCCGATCCACAACCACCAGGATCTACAGCTCAGATATCAGACTGTCATTGGGACAAGAGAAGTGTGTGATGGTGACTAAGAGAGGGAAGGTGGTCCACCCAGAGGGAAGGTGGTCCACACAGAGGGAAGGTGGTCCACACAGAGGGAAGGTGGTCCACACAGAGGGAAGGTGGTCCACACAGAGGGAAGGTGGTCCACACAGGGGGAAGGTGGTCCTCACAGAGGGAAGGTGGTCCACACAGAGGGAAGGTGGTCCACTCAAAGGGAAGGTGGTCCACACAGAGGGAAGGTGGTCCACACAGAGGGAAGGTGGTCCACACAGAGGGAAGGTGGTCCACACAGAGGGAAGGTGGTCCACACAGAGGGAAGGTGGTCCTCACAGAGGGAAGGTGGTCCACACAGAGGGAAGGTGGTCCACACAGAGGGAAGGTGGTCCACACAGAGGGAAGGTGGTCCACACAGAGGGAAGGTGGTCCACACAGAGGGAAGGTGGTCCACACAGAGGGAAGGTGGTCCACACAGAGGGAAGGTGGTCCACACAGAGGGAAGGTGGTCCACACAGAGGGAAGGTGGTCCACACAGAGGGAAGGTGGTCCACTCAAAGGGAAGGTGGTCCACACAGAGGGAAGGTGGTCCACACAGAGGGAAGGTGGTCCACACAGAGGGAAGGTGGTCCACACAGAGGGAAGGTGGTCCACACAGAGGGAAGGTGGTCCACACAGAGGGAAGGTGGTCCACACAGAGGAGGTCTCACTCCCAGTAGGAACAATAGCAGACATTGAGGACAGTTACAAGTACCTGGGAATCCCACAGACAAATGACAACATCGAAGCGGAAACAAGGAAAGCGGCTACGGCCAAATACTTACGAGTACAAAGAACCCTCAAGCTCCCGGGGGCCTCTGGTAGAGGACCCGAGCTTGAAATAGAGCTTAAATTGAGAAATAGAGGCCGCCCGCGGAGGGTGAGGAAGAGTTTAAAAAAAATATATATAAATATGTATAATTATTATTTTATTTATTTTTTATTTAAAACAAATATTGATACTGTGAGTATCGATACCGAGTCCGTGACAATATATCTATTTTGAACACAACCCTAACCTCCACTGAGTTTGCAAAGTGAATCTTTATTTGAACAGGGACAATACACATTAATTAACATTTCTGTAAATGTGCCAGTATTATACGGCCAGTTTCCTCCTGTGGTCCCAGGCCAGGTTTAAAATGCCAGGAATATACAAAACACACATTTACATGATCCACATTATACATTAAGGTAAGTAATAAATCCACATTAAAGCAGATTACTTGAAATGTGTACAACATTCTGCATGAGCACAAACAAACATATATGTGGACAACAATAACAGGGAGCAGCGTGCTCAGGTCCAGCACAAGAGCAGCAGAAGGAACCACATCTTTAACTATGGTCAAAGGCCTCAAACAACATGATTTCAACACGAGCTCTGTACCAGCTGTTAGCTCTTTGTTATACAGTATGTTTGACATCTCATGCCTGACAGACAGGGGGCACTACTGCTCCTATTGCACATGTTATGTGTCTGGGTGGGAACTGAAGGAAACGTGGTTGCAATAGATGTGAACATGATGGTTGCTGAATAAATCCCCCTAAACTAAACGTGAAGAAAAAGATTTCGGTTCAATGTTCGTGACACTGTTTTTATGAAAACGGTGATGTCTTTTTTCTTCCATGTATCACTCCTGGATGAATTGTGTTCCAAAACTGGACAGCACACTTTTTCTCAAGGGGACGACTAGATTATTTGAGGAGCAGATCTAGTGTCTCTGCTACTTTGGCTAAAGAAATTAGAAAGTGGTGGTGTGTCCATATTCATGCAGCAGGAAGCGTATGATTTCTGATATGAACTTTAGATATCACAGACATGTCGGCTGTTGCTGCACAAACTCGATATGAGCTCACTATTTTTACAGTTTAAGCTGATTTGAGTGAAAATTGTGTTACACACATACCATTAGTGAGGACACAGTCATGCTCATACTTTATTACACTGACCTGTGTTTTTACCTGTGGCTCCTGATCTGTCCAGGTTTGTAGAGGATGTTTTCCTCACAGAGCGTCATCACAGAAGATTGTTTTCTTGTTAATTCCACATTAGCACTTTTAGCACAGCTCTAACATCCACACAACCATCTTCTTTCTTTCTTCCACGTGTTTTCCAAAACCTCGTCTCTTTCCCCCGGGAGGGCCGGCTGCTGCAAAGCACAGTGGGACTTGTAGTTCTAGCGATAAAAACGCTATATATCTATTGGAAATTAAATAAATAAATTATAAATGTTTTACGGGCCGGATTTGTACATCTGGGAGGCCCCGATGTTGCCCGCGGGCCACCTGCTCTCCCTGTATGCCTAATATATCTAAAATTAGCTAAATTTAGCATCACTGTTGGGGTAACTTTCTTTTCTTGTTCTATATTGATTTTCTCACCTGAAACAAACATCAGAGATTGTTTTGTAAAGAACATACATTATTTTTTGAGTGTACAAAAGAGCAGCATATATAGTGTGCAAGTAATCCAATTTTAATGTCATCCAGATCCAATCGTTTCAAATGAGCAATGATCAGCTCCGGGCTTTCCAATTGTAATGTCCCCAGCCAATCCCCTGTAAGCAAAACTACCTGAGTTCAGATATTTCCATTCAGAATGTAACCATTCTACATTATTTTCCAATGAACAGCACCGTGACACACAATCCAGCACGACACAACTCTATTTCACCTGTTTTCCACAAAAGGAGATCTTCAAATACAATTGTCCAATGTTCGTGATAAGATTTGCAGGATCAACATGTCAACTCAAAGTGACAAAGTCCAGATTAATGAACATAACTATTGATTAAATCCTTTGTTTAGGGCACACTCATGAATAGTGCCACACTGCCCCCCCATTTCCACATGTCTGCTAGGGCTGGGACTAATTGGCTCCACAACAATTGTGTTAAAGCCATTTATTGTGAAGTAGTGTTCCGCCTTCACAGAATCGTTGTTTTACGCCTCATTACTCGGCTTTAAGCCATAAGCCCTATAATAATGGCAGTGATGAACAGCCGGGCCAAGAGCTCATTTAAACTGTGTGCTTAGCTCCACTCACTGGCCACATGTTGAACGCTGCTGGAGTTTGGCTAGAAGTAAATAACACAGAAAAGCTTGAATTAATATGAATCTAACATCTTTTGCCTTCTGCTCACTAATGCAAGGCTCACGAAGTAACTTGCCTTTAAGGTTTTCTATAAACTTCTTATAGTATATATATATAGTATATATATATAATATGAATTCAGCTTCACAGCTTCAGAGGCCCTGAACCTCAAGCAGTTTTTTTTTTATATTCTTGAGTTGAATAACTCTGAAATCAGGGTTTTCTGTTTTACAAAGAGGGATTAAATAAACCCGACTCAAAGTCTATGTTTCACATTAAACTACACATTTACATTTCAGGTTTTACTAAACAGTTTGCCTATTTATCCCCAGTATGTGAATTTTTGTAAAGTTGATATTGTTCCCTCCTGGTTGGACATGAGCACAAATATGACAGAGCCAATTCCACAATTACCTAGCAACCAGACTGTAAACAAGAGCCAAAATCCCTATAACGGCACAAGAGTTATGATTTGACCAACAATAATGCCATATATGCATATTGCAGCTGCAGCAAAAGAACATTCAGGGAGTGTGGAGGAGCCTGAAAACCATCTCGGGCTTCAAAATCCCCCCTGCCCAGACAGAGGGGGATCTACAGTGGGTGAATGATTTAAATGCTCACTTCTTGAGGTTTGATCGGTCACCCGCCCTCCCCCTGCACAGCTGCATGCTCCCTCTTCCACAGCTGAACAATGCCCTGCATCTGTTCCTCTTCGCTTATCTGCCCCGGACCATCAGCTCCCCACTTCGCCTGGACTCACCCATCTCCCCAGCACACGGTCCCCCTGCCAACCACTGACTGTCACAGCAGCACAGGTGAGGAGTGAGCTGAAGAGGATTAAAGTGAGGAAGGCAGCAGGACCTGATGGCATCAGCCCCAGGCTCCTTAAGTCCTGCAGATGAACTGTGTGGAGTTATGGAGCATGTCTTCAACATGAGCCTGAAGCTGAGGGTGGTACCACAGGTCTGGAAGACCTCCTGTCTGGTACCTGTGCCTAAGACACCGCGCCCCAAAGACCTCAACAGCTTCAGGCCAGTGGCTCTCACGTCCCACCTGATGAAGACACTGGAGCGGCTGGTCCTGGACCACCTCCGCTCCACCGTGAGCTCAGCCATGGACCCGCTGCAGTTTGCATATCGGTCTGGCATCGGAGTGTAGGACGCCGTAATCTCCCTGCTGCACCGCTCTCTCTCTCACCTGGAGAAGCCTGGCAGCTCTGTGAGGATTCTGTTCTTCGATCTTTCCAGCGCCTTCAACACCATCAGCTCCTGAGGGACAAGCTGGAGACGGCTGGTGTGGAGTATGACCTGGCAGAGTGGATCCTGGACTACCTCACAGACCGACCCCAGTTTGTGAGAGCCCGGGACTGTGTGTCTGACACTCGGACCTGCAGTGTGGGGGTGCCCCAGGGCACTGTCCTCGCGCCCTTTCTCTTCACCCTTTACACTGCAGACTTCAGACATGACACGGACAGCTGTGTCCTGCAGAAGTTCTCTGACGACTCTGCCATCATCGGACTCATCACGGACGACGATGACGCGGAGTACAGAGGACTGGAGCAGGACTTTGTGGACTGGTGTCAGCGGAACCACCTCCTCATCAACGCAGGGAAGACCAAGGAGATGGTGGTGGACTTCCACAGAGGCCACGCCCCCCTCACCAGTGAACATCCAGGGACGGGACATTGAGAGAGTGACTCATACAAGTACCTGGGTGTTCATCTGAACCACAAACTGGACTGGACTCATAACACAGACGCACTGTACAGGAAGAGCCAGAGTCGGCTCTACCTCCTGAGGAGACTCAGGTCTTTTGGAGTGACAGGGCCACTCCTGAAGACCTTCTACGATGATTCTGAATGCATTTACAAATCCATTTTACAAATACATTTACAAATACATTTACAAATACATTTTACAAATACATTTACAAATACATTTTACAAATACATTTACAAATACATTTTACAAATACATTTTACAAATACATTTACAAATACATTTTACAAATACATTTACAAATACATTTTACAAATACATTTTACAAATACATTTTACAAATACATTTTACAAATACATTTACAAATACATTTTACAAATACATTTACAAATACATTTTACAAATACATTTACAAATACATTTACAAATACATTTTACAAATACATTTACAAATACATTTTACAAATACATTTTACAAATACATTTACAAATACATTTTACAAATACATTTACAAATACATTTTACAAATACATTTTACAAATACATTTACAAATACATTTTACAAATACATTTACAAATACATTTTACAAATACATTTTACAAATACATTTACAAATACATTTTACAAATACATTTACAAATACATTTTACAAATACATTTACAAATACATTTTACAAATACATTTACAAATACATTTTACAAATACATTTTACAAATACATTTACAAATACATTTTACAAATACATTTACAAATACATTTTACAAATACATTTACAAATACATTTTACAAATACATTTTACAAATACATTTACAAATACATTCCTGTGGGAAACGTGATGATGGGGGAGTAAATGTACTACTATCCTCTGCTCCAGGAGGCCATGGCCAATCACAAAGCTCTCTGAATATGTAAATGAGCGCAGCCTGGATTTAGTTTCTTGTATTCTACATAAAGAAAGTCATGTTTCTCTGTATATCGTGAGTATTGTATATTGAGTATTGTATCTTCAGTGTTCTGTGTGTGTTTCAGGCTTGGTGACCTCACTGTCCGAGGGCTGGTACAGTCTCCTGCTCGATCTGCAAAACCGCCTCAACAAAGTCATCAAGAGCGTGGGCAAGATCGAACACAGCTTATATCCTTTTCCATGGCAACAAGAAGCCCAAAAAAGACCCGGGACGGCGTGAGCATCAACTGAAAGCCTATGATCATATTTACATACTTTTAATTAAGACTAAACGACGGTGAAAAATAAAATGTGGACTCTTTTTACATCACGTCATACATTTCAGGGTGTGTCTGCTGGTTTCAGACGGAACGTTCCAGACCCCGTTTTGCTCCAGAATAACAACCATTTCAACCATTTCATTAGTCAAAATGAACCTTAGAGAAAGTAAATGCCAAATAAGCTGTATTTTCTTTGTGGAGAGAATAGTGTCTTTGCGTTGCAGAACTTCATTCTGAGCAGAGGGACATTTTATAATTGAATACAGTAATAATTGAATCACAACGACACATTTGATTGATTGCTTTTAGCCCTTCTGTGGAGTTTTATCTGTATTATTTATATTTTACTTGACTGAACCTACCGTCCTTGTATATTCAATTATCTATTCAATTTGTAATTTTTAATCTGTTGCAATGAATCTGGCTCAGTTTGCGCTTTCATAACGTAACGCTTTCCTGAGGGACCACCAGAGACATGGACCACCAGAGACATGGACCACCGGAGACATCATGGACCACCGGAGACATCATGGACCACCGGAGACATCATGGACCACCGGAGACATCATGGACCACCGGAGACATCATGGACCACCGGAGACATCATGGACCACCGGAGACATCATGGACCACCGGAGACGTGGACCACCGGAGACATCATGGACCACCGGAGACATCATGGACCACCGGAGACATCATGGACCACCGGAGACATCATGGACCACCGGAGACGTGGACCACCGGAGACATCATGGACCACCGGAGACGTGGACCACCGGAGAAATGGACCGTGAACACGTTACTGGAGCCTCTTACTCGTTTCATTCAAGAGGAATTATTTCCCAGTACAATGTTTGGTTCGATCTTATTTGATCTTATTAGGTCTTATCTTCTCTAGACAAACTTACTCATGCGCTTATATAACTGAATGTTAAATTGTATTATTTCATCGTTATCTTTGATAACATGAGCTACATGCTCATGGTGATGCGTGCTTGCCCTTATGACGCGGTCTTGCCCCACCGCCCGTCAGTTTGGAGATTGGAGGAAAGGAGATAGTGACGTAACTGTACTTTTGCTTGAGTACAAGTTTGCAGTACTTTCCACTGGACGTGGTGTTTATCACCGTGTGAAATGTTAAGAATATAATGTAGTTTATATAGAAGTACTGCATACACTGCACACTCCACTATTCACACAGCATAAGTACAAGTAAAGCTCTGACCTGCTCCTGACCAGCTCCATGACCTGCTCCATGACCTGCTCCTGACCTGCTCCTGACCTGCTCCTGACCTGCTCCTGACCTGCTCCATGACCTGCTCCTGACCTGCTCCTGACCTGCTCCTGACCTGCTCCATGACCTGCTCCTGACCTGCTCCATGACCTGCTCCTGACCTGCTCCATGACCTGCTCCTGACCTGCTCCTGACCTGCTCCATGACCTGCTCCATGACCTGCTCCTGACCTGCTCCTGACCAGCTCCTGACCTGCTCCATGACCTGCTCCTGACCTGCTCCTGACCTGCTCCATGACCTGCTCCATGACCTGCTCCTGACCTGCTCCATGACCTGCTCCTGACCTGCTCCTGACCTGCTCCTGACCTGCTCCATGACCTGCTCCTGACCAGCTCCATGACCAGCTCCATGACCAGCTCCATGACCTGCTCCTGACCTGCTCCTGACCTGCTCCATGACCTGCTCCATGACCAGCTCCTGACCAGCTCCTGACCTGCTCCTGACCTGCTCCTGACCTGCTCCTGACCTGCTCCATGACCAGCTCCTGACCAGCTCCTGACCTGCTCCATGACCTGCTCCTGACCTGCTCCTGACCTGCTCCATGACCTGCTCCATGACCTGCTCCTGACCTGCTCCTGACCAGCTCCTGACCTGCTCCATGACCTGCTCCTGACCTGCTCCTGACCTGCTCCATGACCTGCTCCATGACCTGCTCCTGACCTGCTCCATGACCTGCTCCTGACCTGCTCCTGACCTGCTCCTGACCTGCTCCATGACCTGCTCCTGACCAGCTCCATGACCAGCTCCATGACCAGCTCCATGACCTGCTCCTGACCTGCTCCTGACCTGCTCCATGACCTGCTCCATGACCAGCTCCTGACCAGCTCCTGACCTGCTCCTGACCTGCTCCTGACCTGCTCCTGACCTGCTCCATGACCAGCTCCTGACCAGCTCCATGACCTGCTCCATGACCTGCTCCATGACCTGCTCCTGACCTGCTCCTGACCTGCTCCATGACCTGCTCCATGACCTGCTCCATGACCTGCTCCTGACCTGCTCCTGACCTGCTCCATGACCTGCTCCATGACCTGCTCCATGACCTGCTCCTGACCTGCTCCATGACCTGCTCCATGACCTGCTCCCTGACCTGCTCCATGACCTGCTCCTGACCTGCTCCATGACCTGCTCCTGACCTGCTCCTGACCTGCTCCATGACCTGCTCCATGACCAGCTCCATGACCTGCTCCTGACCAGAACATGTTGTGTGGATTTTCCTTGACCTTTTGCACTTGGAGGTCGTTCCACACGGAGCGGAAGACGGAGCAGGCCACCGGCTTCATCGACGGTGACCTCATCGAGAGCTTCCTGGACCTGGGCCGGGCCAAGATGCAGGAGGTGGTCAGCACGCTACAGGTGAGGGCAGAGTTCTACTCTCTGGACACAACCAGACACGGAGGTCACTTCCATGTCGGGGCGTCACCATTATTTGGTTTATCCATAATTGTGATTATTCAGTCACAATATCGTTGTAGAAAACAATAATCGAGACCATTTTAGTTCAGTCTATATCCCATAAATGTACATTAATTAATTCATAATAATAATAATAACATTTTTGTCACGTTGAACTTGAGTTTGTCCTTCAGAACGTTCAGTTGTGTAAAGCCTTCTTAGACCGTGAGAGTTAAAGAACGATTCTTTGTGGTTTTGTGTCTCAATCATCGGGATGTTTTTTCTCACATTAATCGTAACTCTAACATTTGATATTGTCACATCTCGACTTCTAGGACTTCTACGACTTCTAGGACTTCTAGGACTTATAGGACTTAGTACATACCTTGCTCAGACAGGTACTTTTTAGTTCCTAGTTCCTAGTTCCCCCCCTCTGCAGGGACTACACCTGAAAAGCACCAAACAAAGAAAGTTGACTTCTTGTGACTCAAAGTCTTTTATTGATACATTTGTCAATTATTGAAACGGGACGATCTGATCTTTATCCACCGACATTTGACTTGAAGCGAGAAGCTTTGAGGACGAGATGGACTGAGCATCTTTGAGCTGAACGTGCTCTTCAGAACATCAGGGAACGAGCTTCAAAGAAGGTGCTGGAAAAGGCTCAAGATGATGAGGCTGAAGCAGTAAATATTATTTGTATAAGTCAAAAGGCAAATTAACCTCATTATAAATAAAGTCATTTAGTCGTCTTAAACTCCAAACAAGACTTTTTGACTTCTATACGAACGTCATCTTCTGATGGAAAGAGTCCTGAGGTCACACAGGCCCTGAGGTCACACAGGTCCTGAGGTCACACAGGTCCTGAGGTCCTGAGGTCACACAGGCCCTGAGGTCACACAGGTCCTGAGGTCACATAGGTCCTGAGGTCCTGAGGTCACACAGGCCCTGAGGTCACACAGGTCCTGAGGTC
>NW_027316167.1:41660704-41775704 GCF_026437365.1 Eucyclogobius newberryi
CCATTGGAATAAAATGGAAGGTTTCGGTCATCGTTACGGCAACGCCATAACAATTATGACATGGGTCTCATTGACTTTTTTGATGGGGATGCTAAAATTGAGTTGTGTGTCAAATTTCATATAATTTCGCAAAACTAAACATTTAACCTCCATATAAAATCTGTAGGGGGCGCTGTGGCGCCAAATGAATTTATTTCACTTCAAGTAGGTTTAGGGCAAAGAGTTTAACAACTGATTCTAATTTGACGCAATTCGGACTTTATCTGCGCAAACGGCAGAAATTTTAAATATGGGAGATTTCTGAAATTCTAGCTACAGTTTGCGGCTTCGCCGCACAGAGACCGTGAGAGGTATCAATGTAATTTGGATAACTTTTGATGTCCCACTCCTCAGTAGCATTTTCACCAAATTTCAGCTTTTTAGGGCCAACGCCCTGGGAGGAGTTCGTAAAAGTACGACGTTTGGAAAAACTCCGAAGTCATGTTTAGCCATTTTTGAAGCAATATGGCCGACATTTGGTTGGGCGGACGGCGTTGCCGTAATAATATTTTTTACTTCTCTTGTCACCATCTACCTCTGCGCCAAATTTCATGATTCTACGATCAGATTTTTTTTGGGTCATTTCCCATCTCTCAATGCATTTTGTTGGTGTAGTCGGCTTGTGCAGGGAAGAGTTGATAAGTATTGGCATAGCCCTTTCTATATTGGGGCGTGAGTGGAGCCATCTTAATGCCTGATTTGATCAGACTTTCAAAATGGCTGGGAAGGCCCCTGGGTGAGAGTGGAGATGAGAAGGAGAGTGAGGATTCTGTAGTGGGAGTAGATGTTGCAGGGGGAACCCAGGGCTGGTCTGAAGGCAGGGGCGATGACAGGGATGTTGTCGAGCCTGTCACAGATGGGTCCAAGGCCTTTGAAGGTTGTTGTGGTGCTGTTG
The DNA here is from genome assembly GCF_026437365.1 of Eucyclogobius newberryi. NCBI lineage: Eukaryota > Metazoa > Chordata > Actinopteri > Gobiiformes > Gobiidae > Eucyclogobius > Eucyclogobius newberryi. The sequence goes on from NW_027316167.1 coordinate 41,661,639, forward strand.
CTGATGAGTCCTTTGGTGGAGGCTGTAGTTGTGGTGCTGTTGATGTTGAAACATTGGCTCGGTCTCTGGCTGATGGAGCAGGAATTCTTCTCTCATTCCTCTCTTCTCTATCTGCTCAGGACCCTGTCCAATGCCTCAGAGCGTGGAGCAGGTGCTCTGTCAGCACCCTCACTCCACCTCTGCATAGGTGTGGGCTATTTCTCTTAAACAGGTCCTCTCGTTTCCAGAATAGAGGTACAACAAGATGCCCAAACCTGAAGCAATCGAAACTGCCAAACAAAGGCTCCAAGCCTTAGCCAGCCGCCTAAAGAGGTACACGAGAAATAATGAAACCGAATAAACAGGTTGTTCTTAAGTGTATGCTCAAAAGCAGGGTAATAACAGCAGAGCAGACCCACCAAGGCTGGAAACTGAACAGTACTGGAAAGACATATGGGAAAGAGAGGCATCCCACAACCGAGATGCACAGTAGCTGATGGCTCTGAGAGAGGACCACAGATCCCTGAGCAGAATCCAGTTACCATCACTGTGGCATACATACAGCAAAGAGTCTCAGGCATGAAAAACTGGACAGCAACGGGCCCTGACATGATACATGCACCGGGCCCTGACATGATACATTCATACTGGTTTAAGAAACTCACCTCACTCCACGAGCGCCTAGCAGTCCAAACACACTGCTAAGGGAAGGAACTCACCTTGAATGGCTAACCGAAGGGCGTACGATCCTGATCCAGAGGGATCCCTTAAAGGGCACAGTCCCGTCCAACTATGGACTTGGAGTTGTACAAGATCAATGGGGCTCTAAGAGCCTTCATAGGGAACTCGATGAGGTTGTGGAAAACCACCCTACTGCCCAAACTACTGCCAATGGCAAGCCACTTGCACAAGTGTGGCATATACCAAGGAGACGCCCTGTCCCCACTGCTGTTCTGCATAGGTCTGAACCCCCTCAACAAGACTGGCTATGGATATGACTCAGCAATGGAGCTACCATCAGTCACCTCTTCTACATGGATGACATCACGCTGGATGCTAAGAGCGAGCGGGACATTGACTCCCTGATCCACAACCACCAGGATCTACAGCTCAGATATCAGAATGTCATTCGGACTAGAAAAGTGTGGTGATGGTGACTAAGAGAGGGAAGGTGGTCCACACAGAGGGAAGGTGGTCCACACAGAGGGAAGGTGGTCCACACAGAGGGAAGGTGGTCCACACAGCGGGAAGGTGGTCCACACTGAGGGAAGGTGGTCCACACAGAGGGAAGGTGGTCCACTCAAAGGGAAGGTGGTCCACACAGAGGGAAGGTGGTCCACACAGAGGGAAGGTGGTCCACACAGAGGGAAGGTGGTCCACACAGAGGGAAGGTGGTCCACACAGAGGGAAGGTGGTCCACACAGAGGGGGTCTCACTCCCAGAAGGAACAATAGCAGACATTGAGGACAGTTACAACGTCCAAGATCCATAAGTACATCAAGGACAAGGTTCCTCTGGGACTTCCTGATACAGACAGACAGAATGGTAACGGAGAACCAACCGGACATAGTGGTGGTCTCAAGGGTCAGAGAAAAGCCGTGGTGGTGGATATTGCAGTACATGGGATGGAAACATCCGGAAAAAGGTACATGAGAAACTAGAGACATCCCAAGGCCTCAGAGAGGACTGGCGCCTGAAGGTATCGGTGGTGCCCGTAGTGACCAGAGCACTTGGGGCAGTGACCCCCAAACTGGAGGAATGACTTGAGCAGATCCAGGAAAAACATCAGAAATCTTGGTCCAGAAAAGTGCAGGAACAGCAACGATACTGAAGAACCCTCAAGCTCCCAGGGGCCTCTGGTAGAGGACCCGAGCTTGAAAGGAGACCACCCGCGGAGGGTGAGGTGAGAGTTTTTATATATATATTTATAGATATATATATCACATATATAAGATATTACATGATAAAAAAAAAGCTTTTGTTTTCAACTTTTGTGTAACTTAACTAAGACTTTTCCAAATTGGACCAGCAACAGTCTCAATTTTATAACCAAATAGATGAACCAGAAGGTTGACGGTTCAATTCCCCCGGCTGCCTAAATGAATGAACTATGTTCCAGTGTCCATGGAAGTACAATACAACAAAGGTAATGGTCGTTTTGTACATTTCCAGAGAGTTGCTGTGAGAAAATCCACACATTCAGCAAAACTAAAGCCACAAAATATTCTTGTTCACAAATGCAATTAAGAATCATGCATTGTCCACATAAAGAAGTGTGAACACAGCGACTTATAGAAAATCCTCATTTAATGGAGAGATATTGTTGAAGCATATACAGATATTGACCCGCGGCGTGGCTCCTCCTGACTCCACAAAATGCCAGCGGTCTCTTCTAAATGAGATTAATTTGTCCTTCGATTAATCTGAGTAAATGCCCTTTCACAAAGAACTGGAGAGACCAGGGCCTCCTTCATAGAACACAGATGTGGCACTCTGAGGAGGAATGTTTGTTTCAAATCTCAAAAGCCGTTATGAGGACATTTACACAGGGATTTCCTGCAGGTTTAGAACATATTGAACCTAAATTCCAATACCTGTTGATTGAAGTTAGTTTATTTTGCTGCCCGGTGGTTGAGTCACTGCACATATGCCAGGCTCCAGGTGCAGCCGACCGCAGTGTCTTGAGTTTGAATCTGACTTGGTAACTGCATGTCCTCCCTTCTCTCTCTTTCACCCTGTCCTCTCTCGTCTAATCAAACTTACAGGTGCTGAAATAACAAGCACTGAAATTGAAAGTGCAATTAAAAGCCTAACAAATTATAAATCTCCTGGGAGTGACGGGTTCACCTCAGAGTGGTATAAAGCTTAGTCCTCTGCTTTGATCAACTTTTAACTGGGCCCTTAAAAAGCGCATCCTTCTGAGTTTAAATGAAGCCGTCATATCCTTAATGACTAAAGAGGGGAAGGACCCACTTGACTGTGCCTCATATAGATCCAACTCTATTCTGATGATCATATATACACCTCAATTATGTCCAAAAGAATGGAACAAATACTCCCAAATTGATTTCACAATGATCAGACAGATGTTATTTACAAATGACAAACACAAGATTTCGTATGACATCGTCTGCAGCAGACGAGACACCATAAATTCTTTCCAACTGTTTAATATATTGGGTACAAAGGGAACAAAAGGGGGGACCAAGCACAACCCTGCCTTACCCCTCTCTCCAAATTTAGTGAGTCTGTCAAGTGGTCGTTGATTTTAATTCTTGATGTTGAGTCTCAATATGAGGTTCACTATGCAGAGATGTATTGTAGTTTCTTGGTTGCACTTTGAATTTCAAAAGTTGTTATGTCAGCACCTAATTTTTAGTTTTTGCTGATGGCAGGTAAATTGAGAGTGTCCAGAAATATTCAAAATTCTTTTGTTTCCTGATCTTTTTGTGAGACGTTTTTTTGTGGAAGGATTGTAATTTGGTCTTGTTATTTTATAAATATATATCTATTTTTTATTTCTGCCTGTTGTTTTGTAAGCTTTTATGCTAATAATTATGTGAATTTTGAATCATTTTCCTAATAAATTTGGTGAAGAGCATTTTAAAATATTTCCTGTGCAGGTCATTAATCTCACTCTTTGTCCTTTTAATTTCCTGTAACTAGTTTTCAGCAGGTTTAGCCTCCAGCAGACTTTTCTGCCTTTGTTTCTTTTTGGCCGAGGCAACAGCAATAACTCTGCCCCTCAAAACTGCTTTAGCTGCATCCCACAGAATGGGTGGAGAAACTTCCCAGTTGTCGTTTTTTCAATGTTCTTTGTCATCATTTCTACAAACAGTGGGTCATTGAGTCCACAAGCATTCAATCTCCAAAGTGTGTTTTTTGTTCCTGTTCCAGATCGACAGTGATGATGACTTAGATCTATTACGCCTGTGTCTGCCTCTGTCACTTTGGACCCGTCTTTGTTGAAAATAAAAAAGTAGTGGTATATTGGTAGACATTAGTATTCATCTCTCTCCAGATATTGATTAACCGTATATTATGTAATAATTTACAAAATGTATTATTCAAAAATGTACCGATGCTTTCTGAATGTTTCTGAACATGTCAGGGTCTTCCAGTCTCCACCACAGACGGTGGTTTAAATCCCAATTACTGCATGTCCTTCCTTCTCTGTCATTTCACACTATCCTTTCCTAACTTCGGGCCAAAAAAGTATTTTCTTTTCTTATCTTTGTCTATATCTTTGACCACCCAATTTGCCATTAAAATGTAGCCCTGACACTCTGCTTATCACTGAAGTTGTGGAACTTCAGTATAATAGGTCTTGGACACTGGTTCAGGGCCCGGCTTTGGGGCCAGGGAGTGATGCGCACGGTCTGTCTTTAGTTTGCTGTCTTTTGTTGGAAGTTTGAGATGTTCGGGAATCCAGGTCTCGATATACTTGACCACATCCTTGACCCCGGTGTCCTCTTTATTGCCGAAAATCCTCAAATTACTTGCGTTCTCGGTTTGTCCAGTTTGTCTGTTCAAACATGCACCCGGAGTATTCATTCTGTCACTTTAGTTTGTAAAACTCCTGCCATGGACACACTTAATGGATACCTTTGGAATGTACTACATGCAGCAGGAGAAAAAAACATCACAAAGAAATGGCTGACGCAAACATCACCAATGATCAAAGGCTGGACTGAGATGGAGACAGACATCAGACAAACGGATAAACTGACATTTGGACTTAATTTGGAAATTGACAAATTTGACAAACTCTGGCAAAATGGGACTTTTATTTAAATGTGCACTGATTTTGTTTGTAATATAAACAAAATCAGTGCAAATTTAAATAAAATGTTATGTTTTGTTGATGTCTATTTGTGTTATTATATTCATTTTCATGACTTTAACTGAAGCTTTTTCTACAATATTAACAGACTAAGACTTTCCAACTTGTTCAACTTGGACAAACATTTCCCAGATGTTTTGGACGTGAACGCTGCAGGGACCATAACCACCTTTCAGTGAACGACTTCACTTAACGTGTTCTGAGAGTCCATACTTGCCCTGTCTCTCAACCCTCTGGCCCCTCTGACAGGTCCTGAGGATGTCTTTGTTCATATGTGATGGAGGGGCCCATCAGCGACTGCATGGCCCCAGGCAAGAGCACTCAGGAGCCAGGTCTGGTGACAGCAGTGACAGAGCATCAAAAACCCTCAGCCAAGTCTTCATCAGGAGGAAAGTGAGAGGATTGTTCACGAGTTCTGGGTCCAGGCCGTGAGGAGCATGTGCAGACGAGACGGAACTCAAGACAAAGTTATCTCATCCTTCCCATTTATTTTTAATGTATCTGGTAGAGTAGCTGCCTAAATTATTAATACACGTATATCACTTGATATTATTCCTCCTGAAAGTTCTGGTTTATAAGCTTTTCTAAACATTTCAATCAAAGGGCTATCATGGTCATTGCTTTGTTTAATTTCTTGGTTATAATAATTCTAACTAATTTGTAAAAACCTATAAAAGTCCGGCTTCTCCAAGTCAAAGGATTCTTTCAACATTCATTCATTTTCTACCCCTTGTTCCCGTAAGGGGACCTTTTGTCCTCCAGACCTTGAGTCTCAGGTCAGTTCTATTTGGTACAAAACCTTTGGTCATAAAACTTTACCAGTTTAAGATTGTGACATCTTTGTTTAGTTTGTTTGTTCTGATCAGCTCCTTCCATGTCGTAAGAACAGATTTGACCCGATTTGGGATTCTTCACTTCCTCCAAATGACTCAAGTGTCTGTCATCTGCAGTAAGACCTGTACAGGAACCTTAGGCACCACATTACTCTCAGTATAAGACCTGTACAGGAACCTTAGGCACCACATGACTCTCAGTATAAGACCTGTACAGGAACCCCAGGCACCACATTACTCTCAGTATAAGACCTGTACAGGAACCCCCGGCACCACATTACTCTCAGTATGAGACCTGTACAGGAACCCCCGGCACCACATGACTCTCAGTATAAGACCTGTACAGGAACCCCAGGCACCACATTACTCTCAGTATAAGACCTGTACAGGAACCCCCGGCACCACATTACTCTCAGTATGAGACCTGTACAGGAACCCCCGGCACCACATGACTCTCAGTATAAGACCTGTACAGGAACCCCCGGCACCACATGACTCTCAGTATAAGACCTGTACAGGAACCCCCGGCACCACATGACTCTCAGTATTAGACCTGTACAGGAACCCCCGGCACCACATGACTCTCAGTATGAGACCATTGAGCTTTAGATTCTGGGTCACAAACATTTGAGCTGAGATAAAGTCATTTTTCCTTTTTCTTTTGATAATTTACATTTTTTTTCTTGCCATACAAATCTTGAAATTGTTTTATTCCACTCATCAAACAGCCGGTTGGGGATGGAAATCAGAGAAATCTTGGCAAAATATAATTTTTTATAATTTCAATCCTTTGACTAAGACTCAAGTCTGGGATAAGGTTCCATTTCCCCTGTAGGCTTTATTAGAAAGGAAAGGACAGGATGAAATAGGGATGAGAGAGAAGGAACGACATGCAGTAAACTGTCACTATCAGGATTCAAACTCACAACTCTGCAGCCGGCTGCACCTGGAGCCTGGAATACATGTGCTATTACTTAACCACTTCGCCACTGGGGAGCACCAGAGTCCATGTGACCGTGGAACTGTGAGGACTCAGGACCGTGGAACTGTGAGGACTCAGGACCGTGGAACTGTGAGGACTCAGGACCGTGGAACTGTGAGGACTCAGGACCGTGGAACTGTGAGGACTCAGGACCGTGGAACTGTGAGGACTCAGGACCGTGGAACTGTGAGGACTCAGGACCTGTTAGTTGATGTGAGGTGGAGCAGAGGCTTCAATGAGAATCACACTTTTATTCAGCCTGATTCCGCTCTGTGACACTGTTGTGTTTGTGCTTAGCACGTTGAACAGTTCAGTTTTCGGGGCTTGTTACAGCTCGACAGAAGTGAATCTGAGCGTTCGATCCTTTAGCACAGCCACAATCAAGAGAATGTAAGAGACTTAGCTCAAATCTGAGGATGTCACGTTAGTAGCTCCACTGTAGCACCACTGTAGCTCCACTGTAGCACCACTGTAGCACCACTGTAGCTCCACTGTAGCACCACTGTAGCTCCACTGTAGCTCCACTGTAGCACCACTGTAGCATCACTGTAGCTCCACTGTAGCACCACTGTAGCTCCACTGTAGCTCCACTGTAGCACCACTGTAGCTCCACTGTAGCTCCACTGTAGCATCACTGTAGCTCCACTGTAGCTCCACTGTAGCACCACTGTAGCTCCACTGTAGCACCACTGTAGCACCACTGTAGCTCCACTGTAGCTCCACTGTAGCATCACTGTAGCTCCACTGTAGCTCCACTGTAGCTCCACTGTAGCACCACTGTAGCTCCACTGTAGCTCCACTGTAGCACCACTGTAGCTCCACTGTAGCTCCACTGTAGCTCCACTGTAGCTCCACTGTAGCATCACTGTAGCTCCACTGTAGCTCCACTGTAGCTCCACTGTAGCACCACTGTAGCTCCACTGTAGCTCCACTGTAGCACCACTGTAGCTCCACTGTAGCTCCACTGTAGCATCACTGTAGCTCCACTGTAGCATCACTGTAGCTCCACTGTAGCACCACTGCAGCTCCACTGTAGCTCCACTGTAGCTCCACTGTAGCTCCACTGTAGCACCACTGTAGCTCCACTGTAGCACCACTGTAGCACCACTGTAGCTCCACTGTAGCATCACTGTAGCTCCACTGTAGCACCACTGTAGCTCCACTGTAGCTCCACTGTAGCATCACTGTAGCTCCACTGTAGCACCACTGTAGCTCCACTGTAGCATCACTGTAGATCCACTGTAGCATCACTGTAGCTCCACTGTAGCACCACTGCAGCTCCACTGTAGCACCACTGTAGCACCACTGTAGCACCACTGTAGCTCCACTGTAGCATCACTGTAGCACCACTGTAGCACCACTGTAGCTCCACTGTAGCACCACTGTAGCACCACTGTAGTACCACTGTAGCGCCACTGTAGCTCCACTGTAGCATCACTGTAGCACCACTGTAGCACCACTGTAGCTCCACTGTAGCTCCACTGTAGCACCACTGTAGCACCACTGTAGCTCCACTGTAGCATCACTGTGGCTCCACTGTAGCACCACTGTAGCACCACTGTAGCTCCACTGTAGCTCCACTGTAGCTCCACTATAGCACCACTGTAGCTCCACTGTAGCACCACTGAAGCACCACTGTAGCTCCACTGTAGCTCCACTGTAGCATCACTGTAGCTCCACTGTAGCACCACTGTAGCACCACTGTAGCTCCACTGTAGCATCACTGTAGCTCCACTGTAGCATCACTGTAGCATCACTGTAGCTCCACTGTAGCTCCACTGTAGCACCACTGCAGCTCCACTGTAGCTCCACTGTAGCATCACTGTAGCTCCACTGTAGCTCCACTGTAGCTCCACTGTAGCATCACTGTAGCTCCACTGTAGCATCACTGTAGCTCCACTGTAGCACCACTGTAGCATCACTGTAGCTCCACTGTAGCACAGCACCACTGTAGCTCCACTGTAGCTCCACTGTAGCACTGTCCTGTACGCGGTGTTGTGTTTTCTGCCTACTGTGACTTTACTACAATCACTCATAATGAAGTGAATTATTGAATGAGCTACTTTTAAAAGTGACTCATCGGTGATCGCGGGCAGCGCTCGTGTCTGCGGCGTCGGCCTTCAGAGGCGTCGGCCTTCGTCGTCGTCGGCCTTCGTCGTCGGCGGCCTTCGTCGTCGTCGGCCTTCAGAGGCGTCGGCCTTCGTCGTCGTCGGCCTTCGTCGTCGTCGGCCTTCGTCGTCGTCGGCCTTCAGAGGCGTCGGCCTTCAGAGGCGTCGGCCTTCGTCGTCGTCGGCCTTCGTCGTCGTCGGCCTTCGTCATCGTCGGCCTTCGTCGTCGTCGGCCTTCGTCGTCGGCGGCCTTCGTCGTCGTCGGCCTTCAGAGGCGTCGGCCTTCGTCGTCGTCGGCCTTCGTCGTCGTCGGCCTTCGTCGTCGTCGGCCTTCGTCGTCGTCGGCCTTCGTCGGCGTCGGCCTTCGTCGTCGTCGGCCTTCGTCGTCGTCGGCCTTCGTCGTCGTCGGCCTTCGTCGTCGTCGGCCTTCAGAGGCGTCGGCCTTCAGAGGCGTCGGCCTTCAGAGGCGTCGGCCTTCAGAGGCGTCGGCCTTCGTCGTCGGCGGCCTTCGTCGTCGGCCTTCAGAGGCGTCGGCCTTCGTCGTCGTCGGCCTTCGTCGTCGTCGGCCTTCGTCGTCGTCGGCCTTCGTCGGCGTCGGCCTTCGTCGTCGTCGGCCTTCGTCGTCGTCGGCCTTCGTCGTCGTCGGCCTTCGTCGTCGTCGGCCTTCAGAGGCGTCGGCCTTCAGAGGCGTCGGCCTTCAGAGGCGTCGGCCTTCAGAGGCGTCGGCCTTCGTCGTCGGCGGCCTTCGTCGTCGGCCTTCAGAGGCGTCGGCCTTCAGAGGCGTCGGCCTTCAGAGGCGTCGGCCTTCAGAGGCGTCGGCCTTCAGAGGCGTCGGCCTTCGTCGTCGTCGGCCTTCGTCGTCGTCGGCCTTCGTCGTCGTCGGCCTTCAGAGGCGTCGGCCTTCAGAGGCGTCGGCCTTCGTCGTCGTCGGCCTTCGTCGTCGTCGGCCTTCGTCGTCGTCGGCCTTCGTCGTCGGCGGCCTTCGTCGTCGTCGGCCTTCAGAGGCGTCGGCCTTCGTCGTCGTCGGCCTTCGTCGTCGTCGGCCTTCGTCGTCGTCGGCCTTCGTCGTCGTCGGCCTTCGTCGTCGTCGGCCTTCAGAGGCGTCGGCCTTCAGAGGCGTCGGCCTTCAGAGGCGTCGGCCTTCAGAGGCGTCGGCCTTCAGAGGCGTCTCAGGAGCTGTAGTGGCCACGTTAGCATCATTAGCTCGTGAGAGTCTGCTTTCTGTCACTTTGATTTCAGCTCCTGTAGCATTACTCACCGAACAGAAGAGTTCAGACTAAAGTACGGCCTTTACGAGTCATGTGAAAGTGGAGCATTTCCTCCATTACCAGTAGAACTGTGTTTTAAGTCTAAAACATGAAAGATTACTCAAACATGCAAAACTGAAACACAACACAGTTCATATGTTTTATATGAACTGTGTTGTGTTTCAGTCTTGCATGTTAATAAAGGAATATCTTATCTTATCTTATAATATGAGCGTGAAAAAGTGAGTTTACCATCACAGAGATCATCCCGCCTAACACACTCACCACTCCTCGGATCGCTTGGGGCAAACAAAAGCTCCTCGTGTGTGAGGTGGAGCCTGGGCAGGCACAGATCCTCTCCTTTGGGACGGTTTAATCAGGTTCTGTCTCAGCGGGCGGATCAGCGCTGGCAGCTCAGGACTCAGGAGCCAACCACGAGAAGAAAGACACATTTAAAGTGCCACAAAAGGCTCTAGGAATCGGGAGAGCGAGGAATAAGTGGTGTGAGGGAGTCTGCACGCACTACATGGATATGTGGCTCCAACAGGAACGTTTCAAAATGAAAGGGTCAGATACAGACGGTCATTTGATACTGGACCTGGATTGAAAAGTGACGTTTCAAAGGAAATAGGACGAGTTTTGAAACTTTCAGCAGAAGCAGAAGCTCAGAAGTGCATGAGTGGAACGTTCTTCACATTGAGCCGAGGTCGAGCGGATCCAACGTGACGTCAGCAGCTGCAACATTTAGTCACATGACGATCAAATCCAAAGGAGAAGCTTCAAGCCCCAAGGACGATTCATGGAAATGTGGAACAGTTATTCGTTATTTCAAGGCTTTTTTGTTAAAAAGTCAAAAAGAACATTTACACATTATAACGAGACTTAAAGGAATAATAGAGGATTTTTTGACGATTTGAGAACTCAAGTAACTGTTTTAAAAAATACACATGGCACACTCACCCCCCCACCCATCCCCCACTCCCCACACTCATCCCCCACACTACAGCCCCGCCTCTACAGCCCCGCCTCTACAGCCCCGCCTCTACAGCCCCGCCTCTACAGCCCCGCCTCTACAGCCCCGCCTCTACAGCCCCGCCTCTACAGCCCCGCCTCTACACGTGCGTTTGTTTATTCATCATCTCTCGTCTCCTCAGATTTCTGTCTCTTCTGAGCTCGAGCACAGTCGTCATGTTTGTAACTGAAGGAACTCACTAAACACACAGACATATCAACCACACATGTGCTGCCATGGAAACGAGCTGCTATCCTGGGAACGAGGCTGCAGGTGTGCAGTAGCACGCAGGGAATGATTGACATGTTGGAGAACTACTGTCCACGCCACCAGGAAATGAGACTCTGATCACGCGCCAAAAATCCTCCATTATTCCTTTAATATTAAAGACGTGAAAAGAAAAAAAAAGGTACATGTTTTGCTGTTCAGTGTCTGTGGTGAAGTAGTGAAGACACATTTCACAGCACTTTGAAGCGTCATGGCATGAACACGCATAAACACGCATGAACACGCATAAACACGCATGAACACGCATAAACACGCATGAACACGCATGAACACGCATGAACACGCATAAACACGCATAAACACTTATGAACACGCATAAACACGCATGAACACGCATAAACACGCATGAACACGCATAAACACGCATGAACACGCATGAACACGCATAAACACGCATGAACACGCATAAACACTTATGAACACGCATAAACACTTATGAACACGCATGAACACGCATAAACACACATGAACACGCATAAACACTTATGAACACGCATAAACACTTATGAACACTTATGAACACTTATGAACACGCATGAACATGTATAAACACGCATAAACACGCATAAACACTTATGAACACTTATGAACACGCATGAACACTTATGAACACGCATGAACATGTATAAACACGCATAAACACTTATGAACACGCATAAACACACATGAACACGCATAAACACTTATGAACACGCATAAACACACATGAACACGCATAAACACTTATGAACACTTATGAACACGCATGAACATGTATAAACATGCATAAACACGCATAAACACTTATGAACACGCATAAACACACATGAACACGCATAAACACTTATGAACACTTATGAACACGCATAAACACTTATGAACACTTCTGAACACTTCTGAACATGCATGAACATGTATAAACACGCATAAACACGCATAAACATGCACAAACACGCATAAACACATATAGACACGCATGAACACGCATGAACACGCATGAACACTTATGAACACGCATGAACACGCATGAACACTTATGAACACGTATAAACATGTATGAACACGCATAAACACACGTGTAAACACGCATAAAAACATTTAAACACGCATGAACACGCATAAACATTTATGAACACGCATGAACAGGCATAAACACGGATAAACACTTATGAACACTTATGAACACGCATGAACACGTATTAACACGCATGAACACGGATAAACACTTATGAACACTTATGAACACGCATAAACAGGCATAAACACGCATAAACACGCTTATAAACATGTATAAACACGCATAAACACTTATGAACACGCATAAACAGGCATAAACACGCATAAACACGCGTATAAACATGTATAAACACGCATAAACACTTATGAACACGCATAAACAGGCATAAACACGCATAAACACGCGTATAAACATGTATAAACACGCATAAACACTTATGAACACGCATAAACACACATGAACACGCATAAACACTTATGAACACGCATAAACACACATGAACACGCATAAACACACATGAACACGCATAAACACTTATGAACACTTATGAACACTTATGAACATGCATGAACATGTATAAACACGCACAAACACGCATAAACACATATAAACACGCATGAACATGCATGAACACGCATGAACACGCATGAACACGCATGAACACACATGAACACGTATGAACACTTATGAACACTTATGAACACGTATAAACATGTATGAACACGCACAAACACACGTGTAAACACGCATAAAAACATTTAAACACGCATGAACACGCATAAACATTTATGAACACGCATGAACAGGCATAAACACGCATAAACACTTATGAACACGCATGAACCCGTATAAACACGCATGAACACGGATAAACACTTATGAACACTTATGAACAGGCATAAACACGCATAAACACGCATATAAACATGTATAAACACGCATAAACACTTATGAACACGCATGAACACTTATGAACACTTATGAACACGCATGAACATGTATAAACACGCATAAACACTTATGAACACGCATGAACACGTATAAACACTTATGAACACTTATGAACACGCATAAACACGCATAAACACGCTTATAAACATGTATAAACACGCATAAACATACGTATAAACAGGCATAAACACACGTGTAAACACGCACAAACATGCATAAACACATATAAACACGCATGAACACAAATAAACACACGTACAAACACGTATAAACACGCATAAACCCGCATAAACATACGTATAAACACGTATAAACACGCATAAACACGCATAAACATACGTATAAACACGCATACATATGCATAACACGCATAAACATATGTATAAACACGGATAAACACGCGTATAAACATGTATAAACACGCATAAACATACGTATAAACACGTATAAACACGCATAAACATGTATAAACATACGTATAAACACGCATAAACACGCGTATAAACATGTATAAACACGCATAAACATACGTATAAACATGTATAAACACGGATAAACACGCGTATAAACATGTATAAACACACATAAACACGTATAAACATACGTATAAACACGCATATAAAGATGTATAAACACGCATAAACATACGTATAAACACGCATAAACACGTGTATAAACATGTATAAACACGCATAAACACGCGTATAAACATACGTATAAACACGCATAAACACGCGTATAAACATACGTATAAACACGCATTAACACGTGTATAAACATGTATAAACACGCATAAACACACGTATAAGCATGTATAAACACTCATAAACACGCATTAACATGTATAAACAGGCATAAACACACAGAGGCCGAGGTTTAGGTGGAACGTTTATTCATCTCCCTGCACACATGCACCAGCAGCCCACAGTCCTGCGCCACAGTCCTGCGCCACAGTCCTGCGCCACAGTCCTGCGCCACAGTCCTGCGCCACAGTCCTGCGCCACAGTCCTGCGCCACAGTCCTGCGCCACAGTCCTGCGCCACAGTCCTGCGCCACCACAGTCCTGCGCCACAGTCCTGCGCCACAGTCCTGCGCCACCACAGTCCTGCGCCACAGTCCTGCGCCACCACAGTCCTGCACCACAGTCCTGCGCCACCACAGTCCTGCGCCACAGTCCTGCGCCACAGTCCTGCGCCACAGTCCTGCACCACAGTCCTGCGCCACAGTCCTGCGCCACCACAGTCCTGCGCCACCACAGTCCTGCGCCACAGTCCTGCGCCGCAGTCCTGCGCCACAGTCCTGCGCCACAGTCCTGCGCCACCACAGTCCTGCGCCACAGTCCTGCGCCACCACAGTCCTGCGCCACCACAGTCCTGCGCCACAGTCCTGCGCCACCACAGTCCTGCGCCACCACAGTCCTGCGCCACAGTCCTGCGCCACCACAGTCCTGCACCACAGTCCTGCGCCACCACAGTCCTGCGCCACAGTCCTGCGCCGCTCACTTACATACAAATACAATCAACTTCATTTAAAAGAACAGAACATATGAAGCCAAAAATCCAGAACGACTTCAGAACAAAAAAGCATGAAAACAACAAACACTTCTCGTGTATAAATGTGAGTAAATGTTTTGTGCCATTTTCATCTTTTATCACAATTTGATGTTAATTGAAAAAAACAGTTTTCAATAAAAGAGAAGAAACAATAATGAAAGCATTTCCCCACATTCTCCAGCGTGTGCAAATGTCTCTGTAAAAAGTATACTTTATTATAAGAGTTGTGGACACGATTTTTTACCACCGAATTTATCATCAAATCAAAAGTGATTTTCTCGCCTGATGTAACAGAAGGAAAGTGAGATTCAGACATATTTCAGAATAATAAACTCACACAAGCATGAATCTTTCTCCAAAGCCTCTTAACATGCTCCAATACAATCTTATGATAATGTTAGATTTTCATCAGTATAAATGGTTTGAAATAGGATTTAAAGAGAGCTCAGATGTTCTGGAAGATTAAAAAGTTTCATGGCAGATTATTCATATACTGATGTTCGACTGTGGCAGTGTTTTCTGTAAAAGGTTCAAAAGAATATATTATAACAGCGACATCAAAATAAATAAATACAAATTCAAAAGAGATGGTGAACTTTTGACCAAATCATAACCTAATTATTTAGTCAATTGTCAATAATTTAGCTTAAAATACAAAAAGGGAAAAAAATACATCAAATAAATAACAAAATATATTCCTAAATCGTCAACTTAATTAATTACGAATTCAGTAGACTCCATGCTCAGCAGTGCGATGGCTAGCTCACTCTGTCTGTCATAGCTCTATTAAAACTAGCTCACTTTGTCTGTCATAGCTCTATTAAAACAAGCTCACTCTGTCTGTCATAGCTCTATTAAAACAAGCTCACTTTGTCTGTCATAGCTCTATTAAAACTAGCTCACTTTGTCTGTCATAGCTCTATTAAAACAAGCTCACTTTGTCTGTCATAGCTCTATTAAAACAAGCTCACTTTGTCTGTCATAGCTCTATTAAAACAAGCTCACTTTGTCTGTCATAGCTCTATTAAAACAAGCTCACTTTGTCTGTCATAGCTCTATTAAAACAAGCTCACTTTGTCTGTCATAGCTCTATTAAAACAAGCTCACTTTGTCTGTCATAGCTCTATTAAAACAAGCTCACTTTGTCTCAGTCATAGCTCTATTAAAACTAGCTCACTTTGTCTGTCATAGCTCTATTAAAACAAGCTCACTTTGTCTGTCATAGCTCTATTAAAACTAGCTCACTTTGTCTGTCATAGCTCTATTAAAACAAGCTCACTTTGTCTGTCATAGCTCTATTAAAACAAGCTCACTTTGTCTGTCATAGCTCTATTAAAACAAGCTCACTTTGTCTGTCATAGCTCTATTAAAACAAGCTCACTTTGTCTGTCATAGCTCTATTAAAACTAGCTCACTTTGTCTGTCATAGCTCTATTAAAACAAGCTCACTTTGTCTGTCATAGCTCTATTAAAACAAGCTCACTTTGTCTGTCATAGCTCTATTAAAACAAGCTCACTTTGTCTGTCATAGCTCTATTAAAACAACTGGAGAGAGAATTGGAGGCTTAAACGTGTTGTGAGTCGACCCTAGTGGCCAGTCCATTGGTACTGCAGCTCAACACAATGTAAAGACAAACTGTTTGTTACTTCAAAATAATATTACTCTGGAAGAAGTACAAACAGGGCCGACGGGGGCCGACAGGGGCAGACGGGGGCTTACAGGGACCTGCACATGCGTTTATGGTTGATATTGTATATCTATATTGAAAATGACAAATAATCGTATTATGAAAAAAGAAGCATTTTTGAGAGTGAGATGGTAAAAATGATAGAATACATTAGATCACTTGCGAAAGGCTTGTGTGTTGTGTGTGTTGTTTGTTTGTGGCATTATTTTTCCTCCAAATTAGCTTTAGCATTAGCTTTTCCATTAGCGGTAGCGTTCAGACAAAAACACCAACCTTTAGGGATCATCGCAAAATGGGTTGAAGCTGAAAAGACGTAATATTTTTCGTCTTGGGGGGTTGAACCTACATTTCGTCTTTTTGTTGCTTTGAAGCTTCAATACATCGTTGTGTCAGTCATTGTTTTGAAATGCTAAAAAACTCTCAGCAACGAGCATTAGGCCGACATTAGGCGGCGGGTGCGGCGCGGAGCACGGGGAGTGCGTACGGGCGAGCACGGCGCGCCATGTTCGCCCGTGCGGGGATCACAGCGCGCAGTGGCCCGTGCGAGGGAGAACCCGCTCCCCGCGCTGGCCACGGCGCGCCCTGGACCATGTGGACTGAGTAAACAAACATGCAGTGACATTATTTGGAGAATTCATAACTTTTACTGATAAACTTACCAAAGGATGTTCAGGGACTAAAGGTGAACAGGTCCATCAAGCTACTATCGTTTTATCAACGTCTAACATTTGATGTGAAGCCACTCCCCCCCCCCCCCCCAAGTCTTTTGAGGGAGGGAGGGGGTCCAGAGAGAGACTTCAGCTTCAACCCATTTTGAGATGATCCCTAACAAGTGATCACGTCATTTGTATTTGTAAAATATTGTCAGTGAATGACTCGACTTAAAGGATTTATTTATTTTAGTGCAAAATTCCCATAGAGATCAAATTCCGGACGGACGCTAACCGTGAGCTAGCCTGGAGCTAGCCTGGAGCTAGCTGGAGCTAGCCTGGAGCTAGCCTGGAGCTCTGTTGTGCACGGAGGAAATGAATTCTAACTTATGTAAGTAAATTTGAGTTTGGCGAGTAGTAACAGTCCTTAAACTTGATACTAAACAAATATCATACATTAGAATAAAATGATAGAAAGATGACATATAAAAACATTACATGTTTACATGATGTAACTTTAAATGCATATGTCACCCATCATCCTGATTCTTCTGCATGTGTGCTCTGTCTCCCATTGGCTGATGCTACAGGGCGACACTTGGTTTATACATGTCCATAATAATGATCGTAATATTACTGCTTCATAAAAATGTATCACAAAATTGGACACAGAGCAAACCATATGGCAGCAACTCAGGCGGGACACAAATACACTGTGCTTGTAGACCGTTAGCAAGGGAGGGGCGGGGAAGGGGCGGAGTCACCTTCTGGAGGCGGAGCAAGGAGGTGACACAGCTGGAGTCACCTTTTAGGGCAGGCAGAAGAGGTGACCATGGGGTGGAGTCACTTTATTGAGGGGAGGAGTCAGGGGGACATTAGTCTCTGAGATGGGGGCGGGGAAAGAGGGGTGGAGGTCGAAGGTCAAGTGCTAGGCGTAGAAGGTGTCCACTTTGACGGCCTGACAGAACATGGTCATGGAGAACACCAGGCCCAGGATCTGCAAACACAAAGAAAGCTTGAAGTAAATGTTCTCCTCTGAAAACACAAATCCCTCCGACTGATGAGAGACTTTTAAGAGTCATAAACAGCACCGCGGGGCCTCGGCTCCTGAGAGCCGGCAGCCATCGCCTCTCGCCTGGTTTTGCTTTGAAGAAGAAACAACTTTATGGTGCCTAAAAGCGTGCAGAGCATGTATCATCAGCACAATCGATTTTTGGAACATTTTAAATTGTATTCAGCTTTATTCACGCTCGTGTCGTTTACGAGGTCCTCTTCCTCTGGGCCTCAGAGGTCACCTGCCGTCTGAGTCATTCTGAGTATTATATATGAAAGTATTGTGTTCTAAACATGAGAGATGACATGTTTCAATGACAATAATACAAATATCCTTTAATGTTCCGATCTAAATGAAAGGTCTCGTGGTTAAAGGTGCATTGTAACTTTAGTGGGGGTCTGCCACGTGCTCGTCTCCATGGAGATGTGAAAGCTTTAATTGCTTGGAATGTAACTGATGTTTCAATGCTCATAAAACATGCACTGGGGCCGTTTGGTGGCAGACTGATGATAACACATATGCCAGGCTCCATGTGCTGCTTGAATCCAGCTATGACAATTTGCTGCATGTCCTTCCCCCTCTCATCCCCATTTTCACGCTTCACTGTCCAGAAAGTTACTTCTGGACACTTGTCTTCAAGAACCTTCCACAATCAGAGGACGTGGTGTTATTTTGAGATGCAGTTTTGTGCATATTTCTTGCTTTTCCATTTCTTTTGTACAATACACATTTATAAATCAATACTCTTTGTCAATTGTTTCCTTACAGAAAAGGCAATACTGTTAGATTATAGTGGAAAACTATAACTAGACTAAACTAATTAACTAACGATCCATAAACTTGGTCAAAACAGCTGCTCTTTAAATCTTTATCATGTAAACATCAAGTTTATGTAACGTTCTCTGGTGGAACCTCTTGAGATCTTATTGGCTTTGCCTGGAAAATTCCACAATATTTATTCAATAACAAATTTTATTGCTCAAAAATACCCTGAAAAACATGACATATTGGCATCACTTCAGTTCATTCCAGAATTAGATGTAATAATCTCAGAGGGCGGGCAGGCGCTGCATATACTGTACACGTAATTCACCGTTTCAGGAATTGGCTCCACAAAGCCACATTAGCTACGTTAGCTACTCTCCATCTCATTTCCAAACTATGAAATCATAAACCCATCCTATAAAAAGTCCAGTGTGTATGATCCTCCCAGCTTGATTTCAGAAGTCAAAATCTTGCTTGTGTGTTTCTTCTGAAGTTCTGAGCGGAGGATCGGCGTTTCCGTGAGCTGCAGGTGAAGAAGTGGACCCGACTTCAAACGCAGCGCTCGGGCAGATTTAGGCGCATGGATTATGCAGCGCCGTAAATCTGATTAAACTCTGTTTATGTGAGTGAGTGTGGGGGAGCGAGGAGAAGGGGGGGCAGAGGTGCCAAAGGTTAAACTCAATGTGGGACAAAGGTAAAGGTTAAAGATATTGTTCATATTGGATGGGTTTATTGGATGGGGCTGTGAGGAGGTTCTGTGCGAGCCAATCAGAGCTGCTGATGCAGGAGTGTCATATATATATATATATATATATATGATTATGAAATATATATATGACCCTGATTACACCATTTTGTAATTGATCGCAGGAACAATTTTGCAGTATCTTGTTTGAAGTCTTGTTTGAAGTCTCTGAAGAGTTTGGGACAGGGGGGTGCGTGCCCCCCTGATGTTGGGACAGGGGGGTGCGCGCCCCCCTGAGGCCTGCTGTTGGGACAGGGGGGTGCGCGCCCCCCTGAGGCCTGCTGTTGGGACAGGGGGGTGCGCGCCCCCCTGAGGCCTGCTGTTGGGACAGGGGGGTGCGCGCCCCCCTGAGGCCTGCTGTTGGGACAGGGGGGTGCGCGCCCCCCTGAGGCCTGCTGTTGGGACAGGGGGGTGCGCGCCCCCCTGAGGCCTGCTGTTGGGACATGGAGCCGTGTCTCTGATCCAAAGAGGACGTTCTCTTCACTGGCATCAGATGGAATCAATCCAATCACAACTCTCAACTGTTCAGCTCATTTCATGAAGGTTTTCACACTCTCTGTGTTCATCAGCAGCAGAACCACAAGCCTTTTCAGCCACTCCATCCATCCCCTCCTCTTCTCCACCACCAGTGTCATTGCAGGGTAAATGCAAGGGATGAAAATATTTCACGTTGAAAATGATTGTAACTCAACTTATTGACCTATTGACTTTACTTATTTTTTTTAAATGTGTCTTGCCCTCTTCAGGTGGGTGGGGGGTCCTTGCCCTCTTCAGGTGGGTGGGGGGTCCTTGCCCTCTTCAGGTGGGTGGGGGGTCCTTGCCCTCTTCAGGTGGGTGGGGGGTTCTTGCCCCAAGTGGAGGAGTTCAAGTATCTCGGGGTCTTGTTCACGAGTGAGTGAAGGATGGAGCGTGAGATCGACAGGTGGATCGGTGCAGCGGCTGCAGTGATGCAGTCGCTGCATCGACTGTTGTGGTGAAGAAGGAGCTGAGTCCAAAAACAAAGCTCTGGATTTACCGGTCACTCTACGTTCTGCCCTCAACTATGGTCATGAGCTTTGGGTAATGACCCAAAGGACAAGATCGCGGATACAAGTGGTGGAAATGAGCGCTCTGCGCTCCCTTGGAGACAGGGGGAGGTGCTCAGTCTCACAGGAGGAGCATGGAGTTGAGCCTCCTCCACGTCGAGAGGAGCCAGCTGAGGTGGACCGGGCATCAGTTCTGGAGGCTCTTGGAGGCCTCCCTTGGGAAGGGTTCCGGATGTGTCCCAACAGAACATGTGCTACGCCCTCTTCAAACACTTCTAGAATGAGAGCCACACTTACCCCAGCTTATAGGTGGATGGTAACAGGTTAAACAGACTTTCCTTATCCCACCACATTAAACAGGCTGATTCCACGTCATGCCACTGCTGCGCCACCTGAGGGCACAGACGCTCACTAACCCTGCACAGGACGGCAGAGCCCTGAGGAGCTCGAGATGAGCATGCACAGAGAGCTGAGTTTGGGACGTAGAAGTTCTTAATTAAGACCAAAATAGCAGGAGTGCAGATAACTCTGGTGTTTTCTGAGCTCGCTCTTCAGCTCACGTCAGTTTACACATATTTTCCTCCACCACGAGGAAAATGATGACGCATTAAACTGTTAAGCAAACGAGTCCAATAAAAGTTTTCCCCTGTCTGTGTTTCAGCGGCATAAAGTGAACAGCCGAGTCATTCTTTCAAAGCAACAATTTGTAAAAACATGAATTATAAGTAATTTGATGAAAATAAGGTGCATGCTGAGTGTATTTACTCAGCATATCCGGACGTTGTTCATGTTGTCTTTCCTGATTGGTGCGTTCTGAACCGTGGAGCCGGGCACAGAAGAAAATAGACTTCATCTGTAATTTTGTTTGAGGATGCATAAGCTGCTGCATAAGTATTGCACTGTGCGTGGTGCAGCTTATTGGACCGGAGCTACATGATGTGGAATCAGCCCGTAAGATTTACAGTGTGTCTTACAATCAGAGATCCTGCTGCTTTGAAAGTTGGGTTAAACGTTTCCTAATATCTGCTTGAAACATGTTCAAAACACAAGGTGTTGGCTCAGTTAAAACTAGTGACCAGGTCAAGCTTTATGCCGTTCTTCAGCCTGACGCAGAGCCAGAGTTTCAGACAGATTGGCCCATGTCCTTCCCACTGACCCCTGCAGAGCTGAGACCCCTGCAGAGCTGAGACCCCTGCAGAGCTGAGACCCCTGCAGAGCTGAGACCCCTGCAGAGCTGAGACCCCTGCAGAGCTGAGACCCCTGCAGAGCTGAGACCCCTGCAGAGCTGAGACCCCTGGAGGCGTCGTCTCCATCAACACGGACATAAAGAGCTGGATCACACGGCTCCTGTTTCTGCTTTTACAGTCGCACATGTTTCACAGTCAAACAGCTTAAGCTCCAAACCTCAACTCTAGCTCACAGTCCAGGCTACTTCTTTCACCCACGACTCATTTGCATACTTTACATTCAAATACCATCTGTTTAAATGTTTGGTCAATAAATCTTCACAAAACAAAAGTGTATCATTTATTTCCAGTACTAGTCAATGTCACGGTTACACGCTCACGAACATAGAATGAGGTGGTGCCCCAAATTCCTCCAAAAAGCCCCACACTCACAAAGAGCTTTAACTCTAATCCAATTCCCTTATGTATGTCACCTTTTCAGTCACGCCACAGAACGGTAAGAATGGGAAAAGTCCTTGAAATGTTGCATGAAACAGGAAGCTGAAACCATGAACCGGGGCGTGGCTGTCCACACATCATGTTTCCTAATAATAATAATGTTATTATGCAGTGCAGTGTACTGTAAACTGAGTTTGTTGTAATTAAAAGAATATATTAGGTCATGCAGTACATTTGGATAGCGCTTTGGCCATGAACAGAACAAACATCTGGGTCAGAACATGCTTCTTCTTGGAACCCTGGTTGATGTGAGCTGATGGTACTTGCCTGTGTGAGGGCCGTGCAGAGGGCGAAGATCCACAGAGCCACCAGGTTCTCACTGAGCCAGTCCTTCACGCGCTCGTAACAGGGCTGAGGACACAGAGAGGGAGGGTCAGTCTACACCATGGACACGCCCACTCGCCAGCCTCACCCTCTCACATCACGGATCATTGTGAGAAGATAAATCCTAAAATGTAAGATTATTTACAATGATTGAAACCAAAGAACAGTGAAAGTCTGTAGATCACCATTCCTCTGGTAAGGGCCCAATGTATGAAATCAAACTTTCTGAACGATAAAGTTAATGTGACAGAAACAGTTATAAAGAATATCAAACTTTTCCCTCTAATTAACACATGAGGCTGGGGAATTAGATATCAAACATTTCAACAGAAACCTTCAAAATAAGATGGGGATGTTTGGGTCAGAGAGCAACCTTTAGAATTACAATTCATTTAAATCTTTAGCCTTTATTTGACTCCATAGTTGTCTGCACATGCTCCAGGGCCTGAACGGAACCAACGACGCCACAATCGTCGTGTCTTGTGAGTCTGATCCAGCTGTGGACCATCTGTTCCTCTCAATACTCTTTTACAGACATTTAAAGCTTGTCCTTCAGATCCTCTTTAGAAGATACTTGAGAAAGTGATTACACAGGTGTGGATGAAGCTGCTGAGTCAGAAAACAGGCTCCCAGCGCTGAGTTTATCCTGAGACAGAATCATCAGAACTGATCCACAGTCTGTGTTTGTGCAAAGTCAGACAATATTGGGCCGGCCCACAGGGAAGAGGGATCCAAAGTCTAGTTTGACTTTGGGAAATACAACTCATTCAAAAATGTTGGTGGATAAACAACCTTTTCTACACATATTTACCTCTTGATTGATTGGTTTTGACTCGGGTCAAGTCTATGATCTATTTTCTAACTCTCGACATGAAGACAAAAGAGAGATGGAACGTCATCATCCCTCAATTTTACAACTATGTCATTTCCTCCCGCTTGTTCCCGTTCGGGGTCGCGGTGACTGGAGCCTGTCCCAGTGACTTTGGGCCTTAGGCGGGGCCCGCCCTGGACAGGGGCCAGCTCATGGCAGGGTTAACAATGAAGGGCCTCATGAAATGTGTGTGAAATGCTGTTGACGGTGGGAAAGAAGGCCATTGCAGGAAAGTGCTGACACAAACTGAACCAACAATAAGTCTTGAACTTGAAGACAAGACTTGCAAAAGGACTCGTTTGAGAGACGATGTGCTGGATCTGACTCTGACTCTTATTTGACTCTTATTGTGCCACATTCACACTGCAGGTCTTTTCTGAATTTGTTTGCATTGCAGATAAAAGGTGATGAAAGGAGGAAACGCTGTTGTCACATTATGAGAGAGGAAGCAACATTTAGCTGGCTCAGAGTCATTTTTTTCTTTAATAGGCAAAAGTTGCTATTTTATTTGTGTCACACTTTACAAAACCCTTTCTGTGGAAAACTGCACTTTCCTGCTTTGCTGTTGTCGTCTGGCAGTTATTTGAAAGAATTATCTGGTTAATTCCAGTCATTTCCAATTAAACCTGTTTTATTTTCCAATTAAAAGTCGAAAATTGAAAAAGTTTGAGTAAAAATAGATAAGGAACATGATGTGATTTAAACTGGGTTTATCTTCAGAGTATCACATGTGGCTGTTTTCTATGTGGCAATTTGGATATTAATTTGACTTTCTATAGAAACATAGCATGATGTATGGGCTGAATATGAATGATGTGTGTGTAAAATGAACATGATTTGAATATGACTCAAACGCGTCGACGATGAAGGACTAATATCAGACACAATGGAGTATTTTAACGATGGTTTGCTTTCAGCTTGTTTTTTTAATGTCCAGGCTAATCATTTATACATTTTACTCTTATAATATCTTTCTTTGGTAAAGTGCATTTTCTATTTACTGTGTGGATCGTGATTTTCTCTTTGAGGATTCTCCTTCTTAACACGATTTAGCAAGTTTAGTTTTTCTTGCAGATCATTTAGCTTTTTCTCCCTTTGTTTTTTCCTCTCCAAACTGTTTTAGCAGCTTCCCAGAGGATGGCCAGAAGTTTCACATTGTCATTGTCATCAAGCATTAGACCTCCAAAGTGTGTCTACAGTAATGTAGCCAGGTGCATGATGGGTTAAGTCTATTGTGCCTTTATCTGCCTCAGTTTGATCTGTCTTTAGAGAAAAATAAAAAGTAGTCTATTCTAGAATATATTGTATTCATTCTTTCATTTTCTACCGCTTTATCCCGTTGTATGTGGAAAAGAAAATGTGTGTGTTGGCGCTGGGGTTCATCTCCCTCAAAATATCAATCAGTCCTATATAATATACGGAATAGACCCTTTTCATAAAACCGACCGGCTGGTTCCGGTTGCCTGGTTGCCTCCTCCATTCATTCGGTATGGGGAATTAGTCAATAATTAATTAACACAAAACAGAGTGAGTTACAGATGGATAGTCACTGGCAGTATGTTAAGACCTTTGTGTACCTTGTAGAAAAAGGTTCAGTTGTATCATCATCTCAGTTTAGAAAAAATTAGACGTTTTGACTCTCATCCAAGAGTCATTGTCAATAAGCAAATTTAGGCCGGGAACTCAGATATTTATTGTATTCTGTGGTAAGTCCCGCCCATTGGGCGGGCCCTCCTGAAGTAGAAAAAGTTGTTTGTTTCAACAGAAACTTACCCTCTTTGTTTTCTAACAAGCTAGCCTTTTGTTACTATCAGCCCTTTAATGGGCTATTAGTCTCCCCTTTGTTTTTGTGAGTCATGATTGACAATGACTCTTGGATGAGAGTCGAAACGTCCAGATGAAACAACTGAACCTTTTTTCTACAATGGAACACTCCTGGACGAATGAGGGATTACACCGACATATTTGTGTACCTTGTAAATACCTGAGGACATCTACAGTATAAGCTAATGCTAACATACAATAAATGTAATCAATAATGTTAAAATAACAGCACAAACTGAACTAACTTGTTTACAAAAACACTTCAACTAAATGGTACTCCCCCTCGTACTCAAAGTACTCAAAGTACTTTACATAAAGGAACTATTCACACACCAGAGTATGCAGATGGGGCAAGGCAGGTTAAGTGTCTTGCCCAAAGATACTATAGCATCATTCACTCGAGGAACTGCCAACAAGCACTTTACCAATGTGCTACTGCCGCTCTTGACTTTGTATTCAATGCACTTTGATCAAGTCTGTTTTATATTTAAGTTCATGTATGTCAGCCTTTAATTCTAAGACAAAAACACATTTATAAACATGTAGGTTTCTTCGGTGACATATATATATAGTACGTATAGACATACGGCCAGTGATTATCCATCTGTAACTCGCTCTCTGCTGAGAAATCGTTTTCATTTTAATTTATTTGAGCAAGACTCGGCCAATTCCCACAGAATGAATGGAACGAGAAGAGACTATTGTGAAAAAGGCCTGTTTGATATTTGATAGTTTGATATGTCTAATGTGGGTTGAACATGAAGGTCCCAATCGCCGCCACAAATGAGGGTTCCCTCAGAGTGGTTTGCGATCAGGTCTATAATATTAGTATAGAAAATGATCACTTCATGGTGGAGCATTCACATTCAATATAGTAAAAATGATACCATTCATATTTCCTTTAATCAGTAAATATCTGCCAACTTTTTCGAAAGATTTTTGATTTGAGATCAATATTGCAATTCTGCCCTTGTTTTTTCCTCTGTATGATGAATGGCATCATTTTTTATATAAAAAATGTGGTTGTTTTTTGATGTTCTGTTAAATGTTGAATGTGTTTCTTGTCAATAATTATGTAATATCTATTTTCTGATTTTTGTTAATGTTTTTATTGTTCAATATGCCGTTAAGGATGCTACTTTCATCTTTTCTGATGCTATTGGGTTCATTGTATTGAGTTTACTCATATTCATTTTTCGATGCTATGAAACACTCAAACACAAGAAACATGAAACAAACTTTCTTTTAACTTTGCAGCCTTCATGACGCGCTCCTTCTCTCGGTGGATAAGAAAGCGCATTATTAGGACTTGTGGCTTCTCTCTCTTCTGGCCCTGGCCATGTGCTCTCTCTAGTGATATTTGGGGCTCCAGTCCCAGATACAAGTTCTGAGATGACGGTCTTGAGAAAGCCCCAGTGTTCCCCTCATCACCCTCCGGGACTCCTGTGAGTCTTACATTGTTTCTGCGAGATCTGCACTCTAAATCCATAATCTTGCTCTTCGTAGCCTTGTTCTCCACCTGCAGTTTCACCACCTCGACTCACATCCATATTGTATGAAATACGCTGTTTCGCCTCAGCATCGTGCCTACGTCTCCTCCCGCCGTCAGGCCCGCCACATCAGCTTCTATTTTTTCAAAGCGTTTCACGTAACATAAGGGCCAGCTGGTGTAGAGTTATGACCTCTCCCCCGTCCGCCCCGCGGAGGCCAAGCACCAGGAGCCAAAAACGTGTCTGCAATTTCTCATAGTTTCTCTAAACATTTAGCATCTCCAAACTCTGGAACTTGCTGCACATTGAGCCTGCCGCATTAACCACTCTACCACCGGGCAGAACAACATTTAATCAAAAAGTCATTCTCAATCTACAGATCTAGTCAGAGAACTAGGATATTTATCCAACTCTGGGATGCCTAAACAATATTCTTCCATTGAGCTTCATACTCCAGGTCACACAGTTCAGCAACGCTCACATTTGAGCTGAAATAAAGTGGTGTTTCAGACAAGGGAAGGAGGTTTGAATCTCATTGTTTCATTCAAATACAGAATAGTATAAATTGATGTTGAACAATTTGATACAAAAGGTTCCCATCTCTAAATGTAGTTCTAATCCATGCAATACCCATTTTGACAAGCCAGCAGCAGTCTATCGATCAGAGCTCACATCCAACCAGTCCACAGCTCTATTCTGGTTCTATTATCCATCAGCTCAGACCCACTGGTGCCTCTCTCTCCTCACTTGCCTGCAGCCAGGCCAAAGCACTAACAGGATTTATTCCACAAATCCAGCGCTCCTGAAATGTCAGTAAAACCTAAAATAAATCTGCTCCCACACAAGGAGAATGAGGTCTGACTGGATCAATATAAGGAGTTGCAGCGAGCCAGGCCTGGACTAGCCTTGGTATTATTTATCCGAAACTTACCATAAACCTCTCAGAAAGGAGAGTTGCATCTGAAAATGTATAAATTCAGTTTTATAGTTTGACGTTAAATTTTGTGCCAATAAACTAGACACAATTTTGAACAAATGACAAGAGGGCCAAGTCAGACCAGGTCAGACAAACAATCTATATCTGTTTTGTTTTGTTGCTCCCAAAACCACAACAGCCATCAACTCGCACAGCTTCACAAAACAGCAGATTTAACCATCCAAAGAGGGATACCATTTTAAACATAAACCATATTTGTTTGTTCTCTTTCTCTTCATCTTTTGTCCTGCTCAGAATCTTCTCCTCTCTGTCTTTGATCCAGAGCTTTGTGTCTTTAAGATGAAGCTGCACGACGCTCTGTGGTCCTGAACTCTAGTGTCTGACGTGTGAGAGAGCCTCTGGTGCAGTGGCTCTTTAGTCTCACTATGTGGCTCTCTTTAGTCTCACTATGTGGCTCTCTTTAGTCTCACTATGTGGCTCTTTAGTCTCACTATGTGGCTCTTTAGTCTCACTATGTGGCTCTTTAGTCTCACTATGTGGCTCTCTTTAGTCTCACTATGTGGCTCTTTAGTCTCACTATGTGGCTCTTTAGTCTCACTATGTGGCTCTCTTTAGTCTCACTATGTGGCTCTTTAGTCTCACTATGTGGCTCTTTAGTCTCACTATGTGGCTCTTTAGTCTCACTATGTGGCTCTTTAGTCTCACTATGTGGCTCTTTAGTCTCACTATGTGGCTCTCTTTAGTCTCACTATGTGGCTCTTTAGTCTCACTATGTGGCTCTTTAGTCTCACTATGTGGCTCTTTAGTCTCACTATGTGGCTCTCTTTAGTCTCACTATGTGGCTCTTTAGTCTCACTATGTGGCTCTCTTTAGTCTCACTATGTGGCTCTTTAGTCTCACTATGTGGCTCTCTTTAGTCTCACTATGTGACTCTTTAGTCTCACTATGTGGCTCTTTAGTCCCACTATGTGGCTCTTTAGTCTCACTATGTGGCTC
Source organism: Eucyclogobius newberryi (assembly GCF_026437365.1). NCBI lineage: Eukaryota > Metazoa > Chordata > Actinopteri > Gobiiformes > Gobiidae > Eucyclogobius > Eucyclogobius newberryi. Next base: position 41,690,486 of record NW_027316167.1, read on the forward strand.
TCTTTAGTCTCACTATGTGGCTCTTTAGTCTCACTATGTGGCTCTCTTTAGTCTCACTATGTGGCTCTTTAGTCTCACTATGTGGCTCTTTAGTCTCACTATGTGGCTCTTTAGTCTCACTGTGTGGCTCTCTTTAGTCTCACTATGTGGCTCTCTTTAGTCTCACTATGTGGCTCTTTAGTCTCACTATGTGGCTCTTTAGTCTCACTATGTGGCTCTTTAGTCTCACTATGTGGCTCTTTAGTCTCACTATGTGGCTCTCTTTAGTCTCACTATGTGGCTCTTTAGTCTCACTATGTGGCTCTTTAGTCTCACTATGTGGCTCTTTAGTCTCACTATGTGGCTCTTTAGTCTCACTATGTGGCTCTCTTTAGTCTCACTATGTGGCTCTTTAGTCTCACTATGTGGCTCTTTAGTCTCACTATGTGACTCTTTAGTCTCACTATGTGACTCTTTAGTCTCACTATGTGGCTCTTTAGTCTCACTATGTGGCTCTTTAGTCGCACTATGTGGCTCTTTAGTCTCACTATGTGGCTCTTTAGTCTCACTATGTGGCTCTTTAGTCTCACTATCTGGCTCTTTAGTCTCACTATGTGGCTCTTTAGTCTCACTATGTGGCTCTTTAGTCTCACTATGTGGCTCTTTAGTCTCACTATGTGGCTCTTTAGTCTCACTATGTGGCTCTTTTTAGTCTCACTATGTGGCTCTTTAGTCTCACTATGTGGCTCTTTAGTCTCACTATGTGGCTCTTTTTAGTCTCACTATGTGGCTCTTTAGTCTCACTATGTGGCTCTTTAGTCTCACTATGTGGCTCTTTAGTCTCACTATCTGGCTCTTTAGTCTCACTATGTGGCTCTTTAGTCCCACTATGTGGCTCTTTAGTGGCTCTTTAGTCTCACTATGTGGCTCTTTAGTCCCACTATGTGGCTCTTTAGTCTCTTCTTCACTGCACTGGATAGAATAAACTACATTGCTCTGTAAAAAAGAGAATCCCCATTTAATCAGAAATGTTGCTTTATGATTAACTGTACTTGTTTTTTATGTGTTTTGACTCGATCAACAAAGAGAACCTGCCAGTCGTATGTTAAACAGTGACAGTGACTCATCAGTGACAAGGGAGCTGCAGCCAGCAAACAACAGGATTGTTAATTAGGTTAAAAAAACTAAGGAAGTGTAAACAAATGAACAATAAAGGCCATTATCGGGAACTCCTTCCGGAGAGCAGGGTTTACACAGCTCAGAGAGTGGCAAAGTCAGGCGTGGTCAGCAGATTGAGAATGGCTTTCGGATGAAAGTCGAATGTCTTGATTTTTAAAACAGTGTCCAGGGGCCTCATTTGTAAAGCTCGGTACACACAAAACAAAGCCCAAAATGTGTATATACTTTTTGACACATGTTGATGTCAAACTCTTGACTGAATAAGGTAAATCACAACTAAGAAATAATAAGAAAGTGCATTCGTGTTAGATGGAGGACCTGTATTATTATAATATATATTGGCAGCTAACAACAGCTAATGGATTTCGTTTGCCTAGAATTGGTGGCAGAGCACGGCAACTAGTTAAAGGGAATGCAAACTGTTTCAAGTGAGTAAGATAATGAAAATATAACTAGGCCAATGGACTAGAGTGATCTATAATCTGTATTCCATTTTTTATTTTATTTTTTATCTCTGATTCCTTCTCTGTGAGCTTCATAGTGTGTATCTCTATTTGAACTTGTGAGATCAGAGTAAGTGAATGGAAAATGGCCGGCCCCTGAGGATATGTGCCTGTGGTGTGCCTCAGGGGCCAGCCTTAGGGCCTGTGATGATTGCTTCATCTGAGTTTACAGCAGAACTGACATATATTCAATTCATAAGCTGTGTTTCAGAGAATTGTAAAAATGTTAGCCTATTTTGTGACTTTTAAATCACATACATTGTAAAACAATGGATAATTTTGGAACAATGCATTTGAGAGGAAATAAGTTTTGTGAAAAAAATAGGACTTTGTTCACAGCTTTTCAACACTTCCAGAAGCTCTGACACTGAAGGCAAGACTAAAATATGAACTGCTAAATTAATACAAGATTTTCATGCATTTCAGAACCTGTCAAGGTTGTATTACCAGGTGAAATTGTCTGTGTAAAGCACAGCACACAAACAGAGGGTACCTCTGTTTGTGTGCTGTGCAACAACACAACACAGCACAACACAACACAACAGAACAAACAAAGCGCATTCCAACAATAAAAAAAACACATGTTTCAATAATATTTAAGGTATTGATTCATAATAGCATATGTGTGTTTTGGGGCCTGTCATTAGAGGAGATTGCTTGTCTGAAAATGAATTGTGTAAATTGCAGATAAATCCATCCACAGACTGTGGAGCCAGAACCAGAACCACTCAGAAGTAGAGAGGGAGGTTCATCTAAAGACAGTTCATCCAGGCAGATGAAGAGCCTTCAAGGATTTACCTTTGAAATGTTTTGTAAACTTTTTAAATAAATAAAGTTTGTTCACAGACCGACCCCAGTTTGTGAGAGCGAGAGGAGTGAGAGGTCCCAGTGTGGGGGACCTGCAGTGTGGGGGACCTGCAGTGTGGGGGGGCCCCAGGGCACCATCCTCGCGCCCTTTCTCTTCACCCTCTACACTGCAGACCTCAGACATGGACAGCTGTGTCCTGCAGAAGTTCTCTGACCACTCTGCCATCATCGAACTCATCACAGACGATGATGTGGAGTACAGAGGACTGGAGCAGGACTTTGTGGACTGGTGTCAGCGGAACCACCTCCTCATCAACGTGGGGAAGACCAAGGAGATGGTGGTGGACTTCCACAGAGGCCACGCCCCCCTCACCAGTGAACATCCAGGGACGGGACATTGAGAGAGTGACTCATTCAAGTACCTGGGTGTTCATCTGAACCACAAACTGGACTGGACTCATAACACAGACGCACTGTACAGGAAGAGCCAGAGTCGGCTCCACCTCCTGAGGAGACTCAGGTCTTTTGGAGTGACAGGGCCACTCTTGACAGGGTCACTCCTGACAGGGCCACTCCTGAGAGGGCCACTCCTGACAGGGCCACTCCTGACAGGGCCGCTCCTGACAGGGCCACTCCTGAAGACCTTCTCCTCCTCTGTGGTGCATCAGCTCCTGTAGGTGTGGTCATCACAGAGAGGGAGAGGAAGAAGCTGGACAAAGCTCCGTCCTGGACTGTCCTCTGGACTCGGTGCAGGAGGTGGGGGACAGAAGGGTCCTGGCTAAACTCACATCTATGCTGGAACATGAGTGTCGCCCCCTGCAGGACACTCTGTCCCCTGCAGGACACTCTGTCCCCTGCAGGACACTCTGTCATGTGATCATGTGCAGTACTTTTATACTCATGTGCAATACTGTGACATAAAGTAAATCATCCTGGTGCCACATTTTCTGTCCATATAACAGCTGTAAATAAGAGTGTTATTTTTAGAGAGTTTTCTCCCTAATTAGTTTATTATTATACTTCTGTGCCTAATCTGTTTCCGTACCTACTCTGTGTTGCAACACTGGAATTTCCCCATTGTGGTACAAATAAAAGTTATCTTATCTTATCTTCTTCACACTTAATACCTACAAACTATGTTCCCTCTAATTCTTCATGTGGCTGAGCAAACACACAGCCTCCCTGAGCGGCCCCTTGGACCCCTTGGACCCCTGTGAGCCACATCAGACTGTCACTAACGGCCAAACGGAGCCAATTACAGAGCTGGAAACAGGCGAAGAGTTAACAGTCTATAATAGCCCAGAGCAGAAAAGTACAAAGTCTTTTGGTTAAGAGTGACAACAAAAAAGGATCCTTCCGGCGGTGGTCAGCGCCAGCAACTGCGGGGTCTGAGGGCAGACAAGAGGCGCGGTCAGGTCTGTTCCAGGTTCGGTGCACAGGCAGAACAGTGTTGTCAGAGGAAAGGCCAAAGGATAATCAGGACAGTCCAAGGTCGATGACAGCAAAACGGGATCACGAGGATAAGGCAAATTTCAGAGTCAGAGTCCAAAAACAAGAATCTAAATATCAACCGCTTGATAAGGGCTCGATAGCTGAGGCCGACCAGGAAACGCAGACAACTCACCCCGAGGCAGAGAAACACATCTAATATACCACACACCCAGTGACTAACAAGAAGATACAGCTGTGAACCCACTCACAGGTGTGAGGAGCCTGTGATGAGCTGAGAGACAAGGGGGCGGTAACCAGAGAGACAAGGGGGCGGTAACCAGAGAGACAAGGGGGCGGTAACCAGAGAGACAAGGGGGCGGTTACCAGAGAGACAAGGGGGCGGTAACCAGAGAGACAAGGGGGCGGTAACCAGAGAGACAAGGGGGCGGTTACCAGAGAGACAAGGGGGCGGTAACCAGAGAGACAAGGGGGCGGTAACCAGAGAGACAAGGGGGCGGTTACCAGAGAGACAAGGGGGCGGTAACCAGAGAGACAAGGGGGCGGTTACCAGAGAGACAAGGGGGCGGTAACCAGAGAGACAAGGGGGCGGTAACCAGAGAGACAAGGGGGCGGTAACCAGAGAGACAAGGGGGCGGTAACCAGAGAGACAAGGGGGCGGTAACCAAAGAGACAAGGGTGCGGTAACCAGAGAGACAAGGGGGCGGTAACCAAAGACACAAGGGGGCGGTAACCAGAGAGACAAGGGGGCGGTAACCAGAGAGACAAGGGGGCGGTTACCAGAGAGACAAGGGGGCGGTAACCAGAGAGACAAGGGGGCGGTAACCAGAGAGACAAGGGGGCGGTAACCAGAGAGACAAGGGGGCGGTAACCAGAGAGACAAGGGGGCGGTAACCAGAGAGACAAGGGGGCGGTTACCAGAGAGACAAGGGGGCGGTAACCAGAGAGACAAGGGGGCGGTTACCAGAGAGACAAGGGGGCGGTAACCAGAGAGACAAGGGGGCGGTAACCAGAGAGACAAGGGGGCGGTAACCAGAGAGACAAGGGGGCGGTAACCAGAGAGACAAGGGGGCGGTAACCAAAGAGACAAGGGTGCGGTAACCAGAGAGACAAGGGGGCGGTAACCAAAGACACAAGGGGGCGGTAACCAGAGAGACAAGGGGGCGGTAACCAGAGAGACAAGGGGGCGGTTACCAGAGAGACAAGGGGGCGGTAACCAGAGAGACAAGGGGGCGGTAACCAGAGAGACAAGGGGGCGGTAACCAGAGAGACAAGGGGGCGGTAACCAGAGAGACAAGGGGGCGGTAACCAGAGAGACAAGGGGGCGGTTACCAGAGAGACAAGGGGGCGGTAACCAGAGAGACAAGGGGGCGGTAACCAGAGAGACAAGGGGGCGGTAACCAGAGAGACAAGGGGGCGGTAACCAGAGAGACAAGGGGGCGGTAACCAGAGAGACAAGGGGGCGGTAACCAGAGAGACAAGGGGGCGGTTACCAGAGAGACAAGGGGGCGGTAACCAGAGAGACAAGGGGGCGGTTACCAGAGAGACAAGGGGGCGGTTACCAGAGAGACAAGGGGGCGGTAACCAGAGAGACAAGGGGGCGGTAACCAGAGAGACAAGGGGGCGGTTACCAGAGAGACAAGGGGGCGGTAACCAGAGAGACAAGGGGGCGGTAACCAAAGAGACAAGGGGGCGGTAACCAGAGAGACAAGGGGGCGGTAACCAAAGACACAAGGGGGCGGTAACCAGAGAGACAAGGGGGCGGTAACCAGAGAGACAAGAGGGCGGTTACCAGAGACACAAGGGGGCGGTAACCAAAGAGACAAGGGCGCGGTAACCAGAGAGACAAGGGGGCGGTTACCAGAGACACAAGAGGGCGGTTACCAGAGACACAAGGGGGCGGTAACCGGAGAGACAAGGGGGCGGTAACCAGAGAGACAAGGGGGCGGTTACCAGAGAGACAAGGGGGCGGTAACCAGAGAGACAAGGGGGCGGTAACCAAAGAGACAAGGGGGCGGTAACCAGAGAGACAAGGGGGCGGTAACCAGAGAGACAAGGGGGCGGTAACCAGAGAGACAAGGGGGCGGTAACCAGAGAGACAAGGGGGCGGTAACCAGAGAGACAAGGGGGCGGTAACCAGAGAGACAAGGGGGCGGTAACCAGAGAGACAAGGGGGCGGTTACCAAAGAGACAAGGGGGCGGTAACCAGAGAGACAAGGGGGCGGTTACCAGAGAGACAAGGGGGCGGTTACCAGAGAGACAAGGGGGCGGTAACCAGAGAGACAAGGGGGCGGTAACCAGAGAGACAAGGGGGCGGTTACCAGAGAGACAAGGGGGCGGTAACCAGAGAGACAAGGGGGCGGTAACCAGAGAGACAAGGGGGCGGTAACCAGAGAGACAAGGGGGCGGTTACCAGAGAGACAAGGGGGCGGTAACCAGAGAGACAAGGGGGCGGTAACCAGAGAGACAAGGGGGCGGTTACCAGAGAGACAAGGGGGCGGTAACCAGAGAGACAAGGGGGCGGTTACCAGAGAGACAAGGGGGCGGTAACCAGAGAGACAAGGGGGCGGTAACCAGAGAGACAAGGGGGCGGTTACCAGAGAGACAAGGGGGCGGTAACCAGAGAGACAAGGGGGCGGTAACCAGAGAGACAAGGGGGCGGTTACCAGAGAGACAAGGGGGCGGTAACCAGAGAGACAAGGGGGCGGTTACCAGAGAGACAAGGGGGCGGTAACCAGAGAGACAAGGGGGCGGTTACCAGAGAGACAAGGGGGCGGTTACCAGAGAGACAAGGGGGCGGTTACCAGAGAGACAAGGGGGCGGTAACCAGAGAGACAAGGGGCGGTAACCAGAGAGACAAGGGGGCGGTAACCAGAGAGACAAGGGGGCGGTAACCAGAGAGACAAGGGGGCGGTAACCAGAGAGACAAGGGGGCGGTTACCAGAGAGACAAGGGGGCGGTAACCAGAGAGACAAGGGGGCGGTAACCAGAGAGACAAGGGGGCGGTAACCAGAGAGACAAGGAGGCGGTTACCAGAGAGACAAGGGGGGCGGTAACCAGAGAGACAAGGGGGCGGTAACCAGAGAGACAAGGGGGCGGTAACCAGAGAGACAAGGGGGCGGTTACCAGAGACACAAGGGGGCGGTAACCAGAGAGACAAGGGGGCGGTTACCAGAGAGACAAGGGGGCGGTAACCAGAGAGACAAGGGGGCGGTAACCAGAGACAAGGGGGCGGTAACCAGAGAGACAAGGGGGCGGTAACCAGAGAGACAAGGGGGCGGTAACCAGAGAGACAAGGGGGCGGTTACCAGAGAGACAAGGGGGGCGGTAACCAGAGAGACAAGGGGGCGGTAACCAGAGAGACAAGGGGGCGGTAACCAGAGAGACAAGGGGGCGGTTACCAGAGACACAAGGGGGCGGTAACCAAAGAGACAAGGGGGCGGTAACCAGAGAGACAAGGGGGCGGTAACCAAAGAGACAAGGGGGCGGTAACCAGAGAGACAAGGGGGCGGTAACCAGAGAGACAAGGGGGCGGTAACCAGAGACACAAGGGGGCGGTAACCAGAGAGACAAGGGGGCGGTTACCAGAGAGACAAGGGGGGCGGTAACCAGAGAGACAAGGGGGCGGTAACCAGAGAGACAAGGGGGCGGTAACCAGAGAGACAAGGGGGCGGTTACCAGAGACACAAGGGGGCGGTAACCAAAGAGACAAGGGGGCGGTAACCAGAGAGACAAGGGGGCGGTAACCAAAGAGACAAGGGGGCGGTAACCAGAGAGACAAGGGGGCGGTAACCAGAGAGACAAGGGGGCGGTAACCAGAGAGACAAGGGGGCGGTAACCAGAGAGACAAGGGGGCGGTAACCAGAGAGACAAGGGGGCGGTTACCAGAGAGACAAGGGGGCGGTAACCAGAGAGACAAGGGGGCGGTAACCAGAGAGACAAGGGGCGGTAACCAGAGAGACAAGGGGGCGGTAACCAGAGAGACAAGGGGGCGGTAACCAGAGAGACAAGGGGGCGGTAACCAAAGAGACAAGGGGGCGGTTACCAGAGAGACAAGGGGCGGTAACCAGAGAGACAAGGGGGCGGTAACCAGAGAGACAAGAGGGCGGTTACCAGAGAGACAAGGGGGCGGTAACCAGAGAGACAAGAGGGCGGTAACCAGAGAGACAAGGGGGCGGTTACCAGAGAGACAAGGGGGCGGTAACCAGAGAGACAAGGGGGCGGTAACCAGAGAGACAAGGGGGCGGTTACCAGAGAGACAAGGGGGCGGTAACCAGAGAGACAAGGGGGCGGTTACCAGAGAGGAGAACAAGAAGAGAGGAGGAAACGAAGAGGAGCAGAGACAGAAACATCGTGAGTAAAATATGACAAAACTAAACATCAGCAGACAGACGATGAGCATGACACAGACGTGTGCACTGTGGCCACGCCCATATCACATCTGTCCAAGTGACATGCTTTGTTAAAAGAATCAAATTACAGCAACAATTTCTGTTTATTACTTTTACTTAAACGCTTTAATTCACCTACAATGAAAAATACAAAAATCTTGTTCATGTTCATGACCTGTGTAGCAGGAGCGGACTGGGTGAAATATAAGTAGTAATATTTACTACTAGGAGCCTTGCAGGGGGACTGGGGGACCCAGGGAAAATCAGGGGGGTAGGGATAATTTCCTTCTTTTATCTATTTATTTCATAGACTCGGCCAGAGTTGTATGACATCCTACTATATTATGTCAGCTTGATTAAAAAGATTTGTTCCATGAACAGAGCTGAATATTGGTTCATATTGATTTTTGTATTCATTTCATTATTCTATTTTTTGTACAGTAACCAAGTAACCAAGTACTTTTGTACTTATAATATAAACTCCTTTAACTAGATCAATAAAATATAGATGAGTTTACATCGCACTGTGGAACCTTCCAGACAAAGCAAGAACAATGTTATGAGAAAATCAGGTGCAGGACCCTCAACTAGAAAACTTACATAGTGCAGCTTTAAACTGCCTCACTTCACCTGAGGAGCCTCATGTTCTGGGGGCCATTTGTGGACCTTCACCCAGTGTTTGAGAACCACTGCCTCAAACCAACTGTAACATGCACGATGCAGTACAACTTCAAATAGGCCTAGTATTTGAGGGCTATGGCCCGATCCGGGCTGTTGCCGATTATATTACAGCAATGAGACAGAAGGGCCCATGTTTAGACAGCTCTGAGCTAGAGAACCGCACAGGACGGACTTTAAATAAATAAACTGAACTGAACTAATCCGACTGAAACTGTTCAGAGGGAGAAACGTATGACACTGAGAAGCTCATCACAGACGGTGGTCACGCCTCTCGCATCGCGCTCAGCATCGTTCATAAAGTTTCACCAGCGTTGTTCTACTCACATGGTCAAAGTGTCTGTGATACAACATCCACCTGACCCAGAGCTCTCCTCCTCTCGTCTCCACCTGCTCTGTCCTCTATCACGGCGAGTGGTCACATGCATACACCGCCTCATCCTGCAGCATTTGTCAGGGCCGACACAGCTAAGGCAGCGGCCGACGGGGCCCACGGGGCCCACGGGGCCCACGGGGCTGCTCACCTCTACAGCTCGGCTCACATCGGCCCATTTACCCCAGTCACTCACTTCATCGCATTGTATACATTTGTATGGGTTGAATTTATTTTCAATTCAGGTTGAATTTTTATTTTGTGCAGATTTTCTGTGCGCGGAGACCTTTGGAGCCGTGCGCACGCGCGGAGACCTTTGGAGACCTTTGGAGCCGTGCGCACGCGCCCAGCTTAGAGGGAACAAAGTGATTTAACTTCATGTACAGCTGCACATGAACTAGCAATTGGTAAACTTGTTCAAAAATGTCACTCCTGTTACTGTCTTTCTTGTTACTAAACTGATGACTCACAATCACATACAAAATAATGAAGAAATATGTTTGAGATGGGCCTTAACATCTTTGGATATTTTAGTTTATTTCAAATATGAAAAGAAAAGTCCAATTCCAAATAGGGTTATTTTTTAATCGTTCATAGTTGAATGGTACTGTTTATGTGGAATATCCAAAGGAAGTGACAGTGTTAAAGAGACGTCAAATGGGTCGGAGCGTTTAGTGTTTTAAAGAGCCAGACTTCTGTTCTTCCGCGGTGGAAGATTCTTCATGTGGAGCTGTGCCTGCACTGCCTCCTACAAGTGTGAAAGGCAATTAAAAGTTCTGACATGTGAGAGAAGCTCCGTGTCATCAGGAGCGTTTAGCACAGAGCAGAGGCTAAAGGGTGACATATACATGAATATGAAATGATTATGATGTTTGCACTTCCAACTCAAATGAACTCAGGGAAACAAACCGCCAGCCGCCATTAAAAAGCAGCAGCAGCAGCAGCAGCAGCAACAACAACAACAACAACAACAACAACAACAACAACAACAACAACAACAACAACAACAACAACAACAACAACTTGGATATTTCTTTCAAAACCAAGAGGAGAGACCATGAGGTTTTTGAGCAGACAGCTAACGGTTTGAGAAGCAGAACAGTTTGCACAGGCTGGAGAGAGCGTGGACAGGAGACGGCGGGGAGAGTGACATATCAATAATTGGAGTGCGTGCAGGATGAAAGTTTTGCTGCTGTTGAATCTAAAGGTAGTAGACGAAAACATAAAAAAGCGTCAAATCGATCCGACTCAGAACGTTCTGGCAGTGAGAAGCAGGAGGAAACATCTAATGTTTGTAACGAGAGTACAGAATATAAGGGGATCATAAAACCTTCACAAGAAAATGCGTCTTTTAGTGAGTGGAATCCAGTAACACTAATGATGAATCTAAGTAAGACAGTGGGGGAACAGCTCTTAGAAATGGCTCGCTGCTGGATGTGTGTAAAGAAGCCGCTTAGCAAATGAAGGCGATCAAGATGAAAAGACTGGATGGAAAGAAGGTTATTGTTTCAGAGGCTGAAAGAAACATGGTTATCACAGGCGTCCCTACGATTGTCACAAGAAGAGTTTCACTGGAGCGAAGGTTGAGGACGCCAGGCGAATGAAAACAACCTGGTTTGGAGAAAGATGTGACAGTCAGTGATGTTGGGATGGGAAATGTCTGCCCAGTAAAGTGTTCATTTGATTCATGAGCTATGAAGTACGGCCATATGTTCCACCTTCAAGTGCCAGCGCTTTGCTCGTGTAGCAGCATGTGCAGAGGGAAGATGTGGCAAATGTGCAGAAGGTCACGAGTATGGGAAATGTGACAAAGGAGCAAAACTGAAAGGTTGTAACTGTGGGAGAGAACATAGCTCTGCCTACAGGAAAAGAGCTGCTGAAGTGCAAAACATTAAAGTCTCTCAAGGTTTATCCTATGCAGTCAAGAAAGTGTCAAGTAAAGAGGTGAAAGTAGATACAGTGAGGGAAGCCGGCGCTGCTCACAGACAGGTGAAGCCTCCGAGTGTGAAGCCTCCGAGTGTGAAGCTTCCGAGTGTGAAGCTTCCGAGCGTGAAGCCTCCGAGTGTGAAGCTTCTGAGTGTGAAGCTTCCGAGTGTGAAGCTTCCGAGGGTGAAGCTTCCGAGTGTGAAGCTTCCGAGCGTGAAGCCTCCGAGTGTGAAGCCTCCGAGGGTGAAGCTTCCGAGTGTGAAGCTTCCGAGTGTGAAGCTTCCGAGTGTGAAGCTTCCGAGGGTGAAGCTTCCGAGTGTGAAGCTTCCGAGTGTGAAGCTTCCGAGTGTGAAGCCTCCGAGGGTGAAGCTTCCGAGGGTGAAGCTTCCGAGTGTGAAGCTTCCGAGCGTGAAGCCTCCGAGTGTGAAGCTTCTGAGTGTGAAGCTTCCGAGTGTGAAGCCTCCGAGTGTGAAGCTTCTGAGTGTGAAGCTTCCGAGTGTGAAGTTTCTGAGTGTGAAGCTTCCGAGCGTGAAGCCTCCGAGTGTGAAGCTTCTGAGTGTGAAGCTTCCGAGTGTGAAGCTTCCGAGTGTGAAGCTTCCGAGTGTGAAGCCTCCGAGTGTGAAGCCTCCGAGTGTGAAGCTTCTGAGTGTGAAGCTTCCGAGCGTGAAGCTTCCGAGCGTGAAGCTTCCGAGTGTGAAGCTTCCGAGTGTGAAGCTTCCGAGTGTGAAGCTTCCGAGGGTGAAGCTTCCGAGTGTGAAGCTTTCAAGTGTGAAGCCTCCAAGGGTGAAGCTTTCAAGTGTGAAGCCTCCAAGGGTGAAGCTTCCGAGTGTGAAGCTTCCGAGTGTGAAGCTTCCGAGCGTGAAGCCTCCAAGTGTGAAGCTTTCAAGTGTGAAGCCTCCAAGGGTGAAGCTTCCGAGGGTGAAGCTTCCGAGTGTGAAGCCTCCGAGGGTGAAGCTTCCGAGGGTGAAGCTTCCGAGGGTGAAGCTTCCGAGTGTGAAGCTTCCGAGTGTGAAGCCTCCAAGTTTACTAAGGATGACTTGGTTGTGAATAGGAAACATTTTGTACTCTTTATGGTGGATGTTATTAACTGTGCTGCTCAAACTATAAGAGACGTGAAAGGATCGGGATCATTGTTAGAGCTGCAGAAATGTATCTTGGAACAAATTATCTTTATTGGGCAGAAATAGAAAACACACTAAATGGGAATCAGAGTAAAAGAAATTCCCCATTCGCCGTCATGTTCTGGTGGTTCTGAACGGCATTTATTGTGTTGAAATGGAATGCGCGAAGTCTGGTTTCTACTTTGCAGAACAAACCTCATGTTATTTGTGTACAGGAGACTCGATTACAACCTCAGTTTTAGTCCTGCTTTATTCCTGCTTTAGACCTGCTTTAGACCTGCTTTAGTCCTGCTTTAGTCCTGCTTTAGTCCTGCTTTAGTCCTGCTTTAGTCCTGCTTTAGACCTGCTTTAGTCCTGCTTTAGTCCTGCTTTAGTCCTGCTTTAGTCCTGCTTTAGTCCTGCTTTAGTCCTGCTTTAGTCCTGCTTTAGACCTGCTTTAGTCCTGCTTTAGTCCTGCTTTAGTCCTGCTTTAGACCTGCTTTAGTCCTGCTTTAGTCCTGCTTTAGTCCTGCTTTAGTCCTGCTTTAGTCCTGCTTTAGTCCTGCTTTAGTCCTGCTTTAGTCCTGCTTTAGACCTGCTTTTGTCCAGATTTAGTCCTGCTTTAGTCCTGCTTTAGTCCTGGTTTAGTCCTGCTTTAGTCCTGCTTTAGTCCTGCTTTAGTCCTGCTTTAGTCCTGCTTTAGTCCTGCTTTAGACCTGCTTTAGTCCTGCTTTAGTCCTGCTTTAGTCCTGCTTTAGTCCTGCTTTAGTCTTGCTTTAGTCCTGCTTTAGTCCTGCTTTAGACCTGCTTTAGACCTGATTTAGTCCAGTTTCAGTCCTGCTTTAGTCCAGTTTTAGTCCTGCTTTAGTCCTGCTTTAGTCCAGTTTTAGTCCTGCTTTAGACCTGCTTTAGTCCAGATTTAGTCCTGCTTTAGTCCTGCTTTAGTCCTGCTTTAGACCTGATTTAGTCCAGTTTCAGTCCTGATTTAGTCCTGCTTTAGACCTGCTTTAGTCCAGTTTTAGTCCTGCTTTAGTCCTGCTTTAGTCCTGCTTTATTCCTGTTTTAGTCCTGCTTTAGTCCTGCTTTAGTCCTGCTTTAGTCCTGCTTTATACCTGCTTTAGACCTGCTTTAGACCTGCTTTAGTCCTGCGTTAGACCTGCTTTAGTCCTGCTTTAGTCCTGCTTTAGTCCTGCTTTAGACCTGCTTTAGACCTGCTTTAGACCTGCTTTAGTCCTGCTTTAGACCTGCTTTAGTCCTGCTTTAGTCCTGATTTAGTCCTGCTTTAGACCTGCTTTAGTTCTGCTTTAGACCAGTTTCAGTCCTGCTTTAGTCCAGTTTTAGTCCTGCTTTAGTCCTGCTTTAGTCCTGCTTTAGACCTGCTTTAGAACTGCTTTAGTCCTGCTTTAGTCCTGCTTTAGTCCTGCTTTAGTCCTGCTTTAGTCCTGCTTTAGACCTGCTTTAGTCCTGCTTTAGTCCTGCTTTAGTCCTGCTTTAGTCCTGCTTTAGACCTGCTTTAGTCCTGCTTTAGTCCTGCTTTAGTCCTGCTTTAGACCTGATTTAGTCCTGCTTTAGACCTGCTTTAGTCCTGCTTTAGACCTGCTTTAGTCCAGTTTTAGTCCAGCTTTAGACCTGATTTAGTCCTGCTTTATTCCAGTTTTAGTCCTGCTTTAGACCTGCTTGAGTCCAGTTTTAGACCTGATTTAGACCTGCTTTAGTCCTGCTTTAGTCCTGCTTTAGACCTGCTTCAGTCCTGCTTTAGTCCTGCTTTAGTCCAGTTTTAGTCCTGCTTTAGTCCTGCTTTAGACCTGATTTAGTCCTGCTTTAGTCCTGCTTTAGTCCAGTTTTAGTCCAGCTTTAGACCGGATTTAGTCCTGCTTTAGACCTGCTTTAGTCCTGCTTTAGTCCAGTTTTAGACCTGCTTTAGACCTGCTTTAGACCTGCTTTAGTCCTGTTTTAGTCCAGTTTTAGACCTGCTTTAGTTCTGCTTTAGTCCTGCTTTAGTCCAGTTTTAGTCCAGTTTTAGTCCAGTTTTAGACCTGCTTTAGTCCAGTTTTAGTCCAGCTTTAGACCTGCTTTAGTCCTGCTTTAGTCCTGCTTTAGTCCAGTTTTAGTCCAGTTTTAGTCCAGTTTTAGACCTGCTTTAGACCTGCTTTAGTCCAGTTTTAGTCCAGTTTTAGACCTGCTTTAGACCTGCTTTAGTCCTGCTTTAGTCCTGCTTTAGTCCAGTTTTAGTCCAGTTTTAGTCCAGTTTTAGACCTGCTTTAGTCCTGCTTTAGTCCTGCTTTAGTCCAGTTTTAGTCCAGTTTTAGTCCAGTTTTAGACCTGCTTTAGACCTGCTTTAGTCCAGTTTTAGTCCAGTTTTAGTCCAGTTTTAGACCTGCTTTAGACCTGCTTTAGTCCTGCTTTGTAGTTTATCCATGTTTTTCTAGTAGATATAGTTTATTTAGTCTTGGTTTAGCCCTGGTCTTGTCTTAGGTCTGTTTTGCGCTGGTCGAGTCAGTTTTCTGGTAAACATTGTGTTTGCGTTGTCTGGATTTTAGTCATGTAATATTATTATGATATTATTATGATATTATTATTATATCATTATTATATCATTATGATATTATTATCATATTATTATCATATTATTATCATATTATTATCATATTATTATGATATTATGATATTATTATGATATTATTATGATATTATTATGATATTATTATGATATTATTATGATATTATTATGATATTATTATGATATTATTATGATATTATGATATTATTATGATATTATGATATTATTATGATATTATGATATTATTATCATATTATTATGATATTATTATGATATTATGATATTATTATGATATTATGATATTATTATCATATTATTATGATATTATTATGATATTATTATGATATTATTATGATATTATTATGATATTATTATGATATTATTATCATATCATTATGATATTATTATAATATTTAGACTTCTCTAAATAAAAGTAAAGTCTGTGTTGAATTGTGCCGAGTCGTTTGTGGATCTTATAGAGACAAAACATAAAGATGGGGTGTGATTTGGAGCCAGCTGTATCTTTTGAGTATCACTGACTTGAAGCTATTTTATGCTTTTTTTGTTTGCTGTTTTTGTTTTGTTTCTTTCTTTGATAATGCCATATTAGAAATGCTCAACTGATGCTCAAATAAGTTCATGACAGTTTATGTTTTGCTCTACCTGCAGTCACTTCTCAGTGAATAATGGTACATTATAATAAAATATGCACACATTCACCTGCTCACACCTGAAGGCTACACACCCTGTCCCTGTCCCTGTCCCTGTCCCTGTCCCTGTCCCTGTCCCTGTCCCTGTCTCACACACACTTTGAACAGTTCTCTACTGACTGTGGACTCCTCCTACTTTGTCTCCACCATGTCTGTGACTGAGATCACACAGCTTCAATGTGGAGACATTTTGGCCTGACTCAGTCCAGGACTCGCAGCAAGTGATAGAAGTCCAATCACCCACAGACGGCTGTTCTGGGACATACTTTGTCCCTCCGCTTCATCATACACAGCACATGCTTAAACCTTTCCAGCAAGAGGAATTCTCACATTTTTGTGAGTTCACAAACTCTTGAGAATCCATCTTGTTCAGCTCCTGCTGTTGCGTTAAGATTGAGCCTGAACCAGTCATAGGGCGACGTTGTGGTTTGGCCGAAAACCAAAGGTAAAATACCAAAATGAGCAAAAAGAAACATGGCAGACATACAATAAACACATTATTATACACATTTGTTCTATAACCTGGCTCCTCCCCTGATCAGCCCACAGCCTTTTCTAAACATCAAAACCACAAAACATACATAGAACATACTGAACAATGCAACAAAAGAGAAAGAAGAAAGAAAAATATATTTATATGTAAAAAAAAGAAAGAAAAAAATATGTATAATAATAATAATAGACATGAGTCATCACCAGGACAACGCTCCAGATCCTGGAGGGCCCAGACTCTGCTGCCCCCACCTCTGGAAACCACTCCCACAATCCAAACTCAGACTAATTACAATCCAAACTCAGACTAATTACAATCCAAACTCAGACTAATTACAATCCAAACTCAGACTAATTACAATCCAAACTCAGACTAATTACAATCCAAACTCAGACTAATTACAATCCAAACTCAGACTAATTACAATCCAAACTCAGACTAATTATAGAACTTCAAATCAATGCTCAAAACTCGCTCTTTCCTTGATTTTTGTTTCTTGTATTGTAAATGTCCAAAAACATGCTACAAAAGTTAGATGAATTATCATTATAATGAATGTATGATTAAAATGATTCTGTTAGTGTTTGTTGTCATATTGTTCAAAGTATAAAACAAATACTCAATGTCCTCTAAAGACATTCACATTTATCACCGCCGTTCATTCCCTGAGCGACTCTGTGGAATTTGCTTAATTTGAGCGAGTGAACAGAAAATGGCCTGCAGGACCCGCGCGCAGCACAAGCCTTTAACTAGCACGGACGGCCTTGTTGACTTTTAATCAGGCTCGGTGGAGAAATGTTCAGCAGTGTTTGAATCTCTTTATGATGGATGCCCGGCCCGGGGGAAGGGTTGCTTTGCGTTGGTTTGTGTTGGGAGTGGCTGGAGCGAGTGGGAGGGGTGAAGGCCGCCTGAGCGGGAGGAAAAGCAGTCTGTTGTGTGGAATGCAGTGAGGTGCTCTGGAGACATTTTGAAAGGTTCTATCTTTTTATGGCAATAATTGAAAAGCGCAGGCCAGTTTGACCAGCCCTTGGCCTCTTGCAGCTGGGAGGAAAACACTCCTTTAACCCGAATCAAGTGCAGCAAATGTGTGGAGGAAGAGCATGGATATACAACATGTGTCGGGTGGAAAAACATGTGTTAGGGATGGAACAAAATCTCAAGCTATTGCGCAAATAGACTAAAGTTGAATAATTGCATTGATGTTGTGATGAAAGAGGTTTGCTGGATCTTTGAGGATGAGGCTTCAACACACGTGATCTGCAGCTGATCATTGTCCAATCTGGAGTTTATGTCGTAGGAAATCTAAATGAAAATAACTCCACCTCCACCTGTCACTCATACTGGGGCTGGCAGTGCCGTCGTGTCCTTGGGCAAGACTCTTCACCTGCTTGTCTGGTGATAATACGCCAGTATATAAATGATATTGTATTTGAATTCATTAAAACGGAGGAAAACCAAAGAACACTTGACAGCAAATTCAGCTTCCTGATTGGTCAGTAGCTCCTGGGGCTGTTATCAGGAGGAGATAGTTTTCAGTGTTGGATTCTTTATTGGATTTGGTGTTATGTATGTTCTCTCTGGGTGTGTTCTGCCCAGTTTTTTACTGTTGGTATTGTGGCTTTGATGTTCCACAGTGTTAAACATATGTATTTGAACTGATCCAATCAAAACTAAATGTATTGCTCATAAATCAATCTTACTGCAGAGAATAAATCAGTTGGCTTTTTATTTCTTTAAATTGCTGAATAAATTTCAAAGAGACAACATCAAGCATTTACCATGAACATGTGACCGGCTCTGGACACAGTGCTGAGGCTGGACGCTGCTCTCTCTTGATCCTTTTGTCCTTGGAAACATTGGCCCAGTATATTACAGTTACAGTTACACTTGATGGGACGGAACATAATAAAGCTTTTTTGACATTTCCATATCTAATGTGATGCATTTCCACCATAATATTGGTCCAACGTCTGGATACAAACTGAAAAACAATCTCAAGATTTTGAAAAGCTTTGATGTGTTGAAAGAATCTGTTACGCCCGGATAGCAACCTCAGCGGCATTGACGAGGACAGAGCAGAGCTGAGACGGTTTAGATGATGCAGATCCACGTGCATTTATTTTACAGTGATTTACAAACAAGAAACTGGTTTAAAATACAGCAACATGTTCACACAGCAGCAAGACACAAGCAACTGCCGCCAGGCGCCTTTTATAGGCCACTGGGTTAACTGGACCCTCCTACTCCGAGGACCAGGGAAGTTTCAATCTTCCTAAAACCGCACAGATAAAAGCTAACTGTAGAAAAACAGTGTCACTATACATACTTCAATTAAATACAAAAATATATTCTTTATTTAATTTACTGTGCACAATTTCAATCTCAACATATATTCTAAAACAGTCAATTCCCTAAAACACCCCTCCTATTTTCCCCCAATGTTCTGCCCCGGAACCTACTTAAGGTGCTCCGTCTCCCTGGGGACTCTTTTGTCTGGCGCACCTAAAATGGCTGACACATCAGGTAAGGTATAATTTAATTTTGATTAACCAACAGTTACATTCTCTTTTCTGTTGCAGGTCAACTTACACCACAACCTTCTCAATAAATCCTTTTAAACATCTACTTGTTTCCTTGTACTCTTCCTAAGCCTATGTAATGGTACATACAGCTACATTACAGAATCCTTTGTCTTGTAGAAACAGGACTTTTATAGGCGTTTACAAAGAGTTATTATAACTAAGAAATTAAACAAAGCAATGACTATCAAAATCCCTTTGAATGAAATCTTTATGAAGTATAGATCCAAACTTTCAAGTGGAGTAAGATCTAAATGATAGAAATATGTTTTATCTTATTAGTATCAATATATATAATCTTTAGAAACATTTAAAACTCTAAACAAAATAGAAAACGCATGGAACAGAAAAGGAGCAGCAAAACAAACCCCCCCCCACAGTAAACGTCTGTAAAAGTCTGATGAAGTCCAAATGTGATTGTGATTCTTTCCATTTCCGGTTTACAAATGATCGTTTCAGTCCAGTCCTTGATCGTCGGCTCAGTTTGCGTCAGGACTATATTCCAAAGGTATCCATGGATTGTGTCCATGGCCGGAGTTTTGAGGCCCAAATACATCGTTCTAAAATCAAGTGGGATGATGTCAAAACCAGTTTGTTCTTTGTTGTCCAAAGGTTGTGGGCAACAGGACAGGCCCAAAACACATGTCTTGTGAATAGTGGCACTTTGACAGTGTTATTAACATGTGACACATTTTTCCAACAGAATTCCCCCCAAACTTGATATTTGTGGTTCTCCATTGAGATGTGCACACACCTTCCTACGCCCGTCAAAATAAAATTACCCTCTCCTTCCCATTTATTAGGTCCGAGCCCCAGCAGGGCGGAGGGCCTATTGCTCCCGCAACGCTGCCGAAGGCAGCGTTGCAACTGTCTGTGCCCGCATGTTTGGTGCCCCGTCGCCCCTGGCAAGTACAGTGAACTAGCCCATGCCGAAGGCATGGATCATGCATACTTACTCCTGCTATAACAGAAATGGTCAACAATGAGTCTATGGATGTAGCCCATTCACTCATTGTTGACAACAAATGGGCGCGATAGCGCCCCCTACAGAGTGACCTTTGAATTAACATTGAAGGTCAAAAATTTGTTTTACACAAATGTTCTAAACTTTGCCCAAAATTCTATTTTGGGGTCCCGAGCAAAAGGCCAATCAAACTTATGCCTTAATTTTTACGGCGTAGTCGTAGCCATGACATAAACCTCCCATGTTATCCCTATGGGAAAACAGCAAAATCTCTCAAATATCCACATTTTTTCTGTTTCACACTTTAACGAACTCCTTCTAGTGCGTTTTGCCCACCGACCTCAAAATCGGTGTACGTCCTCTAGACAAGTGGGGCATCTAAAGTTATCCAAATTTTAAGGATAACTTTTACGGTCTCTGTGCGACGGAGCCGCAAACGTTTCCCAGAATTCTGACTATTTGGCCTTCAGAGTGGCCTATAAACAATAGAGTTTTTCCAAATGACATGACATTTTGCACACAATTCTCATTTGCCATCCCCAAAATAAAAGTATGAGAGCCAAAGTCATGTTTTGTACAGCGTAGCCGTAGGGATGACAGAAACATCCCATGTTATCCCTATGGGGAAACCGCAAAATCTCTAAAATGACCACATTTTTACACTTCACACTTTAAGAAACTCCTCCTAGGGCGAAAGCCCGATCAAGTTGATATTTGGGGAGAATCATCTACACAAGCGGGGCATCAAAAGTTATCCATATTTTGATTTTAAGTACTAGGGTCTCTGTGCGGTAGAGCCGCAAATATATGTCACAAATGGGAAAAACGCCAAATCCTTGAAATGTTCACATTTATGCTTCACACTTTAATGAACTCCTCTGTGGGCAATAGCTCGATCAAGCTCATATTTGGGGAAAATAATCTACACAAGCGGAGCATCAAAAGTTATCCATATTTTTATTCCAAGTGTCACGGTCTCTGTGCGCTGGAGCTGCACATTTGACCGACATTTGTCTTCATTTGCACTGGTTAAGCACAGCATTGTACATGTCCAATGTGTCGCTGTCTTAGTTCTTAGACAATGAGCGCGCGTTAGCGCCATCTCTGTAAAATGCAGAAAGCAGAGTCGGAAGGCCGGCGGCTTGCGAGGGCCGTTGGATGCCGCTTGCGGCTTTCATTTTTAATGTAATTGGTAGAGCGGCTGCCTAAATTGTTAATACACTTGTATAATTTAGATCTTATTACCCTTGAAAGTTCTGATTTATAAGCTAATTACTGTATAAATAAATATTTCAATCAAAGAATTATCATGGTCATTTCAGTGCACAGCAGGTTGTGAGTGTGGAGCTTCCCAGACTCATCCTTTGTTCTGCTGAGGGGTTTGAACAAGAGGAATCTCAGCCATGAACTACCAAAGAACAGAGAGTTTATGAAAGTCCCACCGCCGGACCTTTGTAACGTGTCACTCATGTCCCGCACAGCCGCCATAATCGCCTGGACTCATCCGGGGCCGGTGATGGCGCTGGAGCGGGAGGAGCAAGGGCCTGTTAGCTTAGTTGGAGCATTGCTAACCTGTTTCTTCGTGACGTTGTTCTTCTTCGTGTTCCAGAAATAAGTGTCCAAGCTCATGTCTGCTCCACATCGAACCTCCCCAGCTGAAGTCTCACCAGAATCATGCTTAATAAACAATGTGTTCATTATGCGCCTTTTAAACATGCATGAGTTAAACATAATACAACCTCAGTTCATTCATCTAAAACAATGTTTTAGATGAATGAACAACTCTATGATGTGCTAAATGTTGATTTTCTTTCGTAACAAATCTTTTCATTAGTAAATCCGAGCAGCCAAACCCAGAACGTCAAAATGTGCTGCTCCACCAATCAGCCTCTAAATGAAGACCTCCATTCAGCTCCAATTTACCTGGGCTGTTGGGAAAAGAACATGCAGCTGCTACAGCGCGGCTAATGAAGGCTAACAGAGCTAATAATAAGAGTGCTATCAGGGGGCTAGCTCTGATTGCTGCGGCTGCACACAGGCTCAATTTAGCTCCAACTCTTGTGTGATTAACTGGGTAAATGCCACCGTGTGCTCCAGTCCTCAGACACTGGGATCTCTCCTGGACCTGAAGGCTTCACTTGTACTCTGAGTTGTAGTAATATAAAGTAAAACAATGTTTGTTTTCTTGAAGTTCACGTGATCCATGTTGTACGCTAATGGAACTGGACAGTAAATACATCTACTGGATATCTGTGGGACACTGCTCATTGTTTACAGTTCCATCTGA
Organism: Eucyclogobius newberryi; assembly: GCF_026437365.1. Taxonomy (NCBI): domain Eukaryota; kingdom Metazoa; phylum Chordata; class Actinopteri; order Gobiiformes; family Gobiidae; genus Eucyclogobius; species Eucyclogobius newberryi. Next base: position 41,712,464 of record NW_027316167.1, read on the forward strand.
TGTGAGTTATCTTTATGATCATGTTTCAACATTTGTTGAATGTTTAAATTTAAATACATTTATTCTCAGTTTATGAAATGCCACATGTTCACGTTCACACGCTCGGTCACAGTTTGTGGTTCTGGTCTCTGCGTGAGACTCACACAGAAGCACAATATATAAGACTTACTCACAAGTTTAAACATTTTGGAGAAAGTCTTTGGCTCGTCATGATTGTTCATGATGATTGTTACGTAACAATAATTCTCCTTGTTTTATGTCCATTAAACTGGACTGGACAGATCTGGACTCTCGGCGATCAGGGAAGACTGGAAACGAGCCTGAAATGTAGTTTATCCTTGTCATTAAAATTAAAACGAATGAGCTGAAACATTAGTGACTCTCACCTGGGCCCAGGGGCTTTGAAATAGTTTTGCACTAAATCTGCTAAATCTGGATCTGATTCACTTTCACCTTCTACGTCATCACAAGTTTCTCTGGAGATGTTTGTGAGAAATACACTTCATTATAAACCCTGGACATATCACATTTACTGATATTGATCATAAAAATATAATATATATATATTTTCATAAAATAGTGAAAACAACATGAGACTCGTTCATGTCCATGTAACAAACACCTGAAATCACTGGTTTCACTTTATTAAACCCAAATGAATGCACAAATACACTAGTATGTATTCAATGGCTTGACTCCAGAACAGAATCCACTTCTGTCGATCTAGAGTTCGGCTGAAGTCAGTAAAAGAATCTGTTTTTCTCCCGACATTTGTAAATCCAATAATCCACAATCTCTGAAACTCCACTAAAGTTTGATGATTGGATGTGAATTCCCCACCGCCGTCGCTGCCAGTGTGGAGTTTGGTGGTGCATGCTGGGATAACGTGACGACGTGTGCAGAAGCGCTGTTACTGCCAGCCAGCAGAGGGAGTGCTAATGCAAATCCAACAGCTGGAATGTCGTCCTTTTACAAGAGCCAGAGACGGAGACGGAGACAGAGACGGAGACGGAGACAGAGACAGAGAGGACTTCTCAAGCGTGTGAGCAAATCAGATCAAAATGGCTCTTCTGGTTCGGACATCATGTTCATTTGGATGCTTCTTTTTGCCCTTTTGACTTTTTTGTAGTCAGTTTAGCCTGTTTCTCTGGTCAGAGAGCGGTCAGAGAGCGGTCAGAGAGCGGTCAGAGTGGCAGGAGATTTATCAGTCCACCCCAAGGCAGCTGTAACTATAGAAACTTAATACTACAAATTTGGGAGGGAAGAAATAAGGGCCTCTTTTGCTTTGAGAAACTTGTTAATATCAATGCAAATCAGCAGCAAATGTTAAGAATATTGTGAACAAAGCTCTATAAAAGTAAAGGCAATAATCAAAAGAACACATTTCTTATGGTGTTGATATTTGATATATTATATTAAATATCAACACCATAAGAAATGTGTTCTTTTGATGCTATTTATTGAGGTCTTCTGCAACAGAACGACATGATCCTGAGGTGAAACTGAAGTGACAGACAGAGTATAATCACATTAAGGGTGTTGATCTTGTGATAAACTTCAGTTTTTTCCACTGATGTGGAAATGTTGAGCTGACAGATGATAACATGGCACCGAGACCCAAAATAGGATATTTTCCAAACCCAAACCCAAAGCATTACATAAAAAGAGCTTGGCTAAATGTCTTTTCGTGAATAGCTTTGTTCGGCCTTATGATTGATATGATACTCAAGTACAATTTTTATTTGATTTATTAAGAAAATCTTTGTTAGTTTGTGTGATATTCAGCAGAACTGGTCTGTGGGATTGAAATACCAAACATTTAGTGCAGATAATGGCGGCTGTGCATCATGTGGAATGTGACGTGAGTGGAAATGCCTGAAAAAGCCCCGCACTGGTACTTTAACACACGCTGTTTGCATTGGAGGAACAATGACAGGAAACATGGTGCACATATCCACTGTGATCCCTCTGTAGTGTCCACCTGCACCTCCTGCAGAAGCAGCTACCCCGGGTTCAGTGACTTGCTCAATGGCTGTGACAGGGGAACGGTGCTATAACCGGTACATTCCAGACTGTTTCCTGCTCTGTTGGAATACTTGAAAACAAAGGTGTTCACAGGCTGTAGGAGGAGGTGCGCGTGCAGAAGAGCTCAAACGCATGACTAACACAGGTATAGGAGCTGGCAGCTGCGATGCGTGAGGCGTTTGGGTACTTCATGAGGTGTAGATTCAGGTAGTTTGTGCAGTAGGAGGCTAGAAATACATTTGTACCAGAGATACTGACATATTGAAGCAGAAAAGCAAGTCCTGCTCCAGTCGACTGTATATGAAGGATGAACAGTGTGCACATGTCAGAACATAGTGGGCTAGCATGAACTGAGAAGAGGGATGGGCGATATATCGGTTTTTCCCACCTTTTATTATATAGGACAATTAGGGATGCAAGGATCTGCCAGTTTAGAGACTGAAAATAGCATTTATTTCCTTAAAAAACAATGACCTCACTATACAATTGATTGGGTTGTGTATGATAAGCATGAACTCAGAATTTTAACGAGAATAAAGTCGTAGTAAGGGGCGTATGGGCCTTTATTCTAAATTATGAGATTATTCTCGTTAGATAACGAGAATAATCAAATTCATTAATGACTTTATTCTCGTAGTGCCCCGCTTTTTTCCCCTTTGGTTGGCCCTTATACTCCGGCGTGTGATAATATTTTTAATCTGACTATAAGTTAACATGAATGTGTGGTCCTAGCTGCAGGTTTGGCACACGTGGGTCATCGGCCTCAGGCTCAGACTCTGCTTATTGTACACAAACCTGAATCACAATATAGATTATTTCTGAAGTCTAAATGTAATCTTTTGACAGGTTTTGCATCTGCAATCACATTTGAGATTTATTGTTTTCAGAAAAAGTCTATTTTCATTATAACCAGGGGCATAAACATTATAACAAGATAGAAATAGAAACTGCTAAACCAACAAAAGATTCTTATGCATTTCAGGTGGAGAGTTCTGAACTGGAAAACATATGAACTATTGTCACAGGAACACGCCGCAATCGTTGATACATATTTCTTCTTGAAGCGATGCTTTTAAAGGACACATATTATGCTAAATGGGCTTTTTCTCCCTTTTAACCCTGTTTTAACATTGTTCCTCATCCCTCAAAACTCACCTGAAGAAGTGTTAAGCTTCAATCACATGTGACCGAGTGGTTAAGGTGGCAGCACATATGCCAGGCTCCATGTGCAGCAGCCCTTACTGCATGTCCTCCTTCCTCTCTCATCCAAATGTTATGCTCAGCTGTCCTGTCTAATAAAGCCTACGAGCCCTCTGAGCCTCAGAAACACTCTCTTGAGTGAATCTCCTCGATAACTGATGTTTTCTCCATCTGTGACGTGGCTCTGAGAATATTTTGCTGTTTTTGACTCCAAAAATCATCTCCAGACTCGTTCTGAGAATTTCTCCTGTCAAATCACAATCAGTACAACTGTGTCCTGAGACCAGGAAGTGAGAAGACAGCTTGAAATCATTGATCTATGTCTAAACTGTGCATATTTTCCATCAACCAGAAGATGGCACAAAACCTGGGTTGTGCCATGGGAAACAGCAGAAATACAAATGACGCCAAACTAAAAGTACTCAAGTTGTGAACTCATGTTTAAATGCTAATGACAATACATATAATGCATAATATTTGTCCTTTAAGTTACTATGACATTACTGCATCCTGTCCATATCGTTACGTCCCTGTACTGCTGTACTTTTGTTAATACTCTTGTACTTGTACTCACGGCTGTCCACCACGTGCCAGGGTTGTCCAGGCCACAGTTGTCACTGTATTCCAGGCAGCAGGAGTCGGGCACTCGCGACGCGTTGTACACCTCAAACCAGTCTGTGTGGTTGGTCACGCCACAGCAGCGGAACTGGCAAAGAAAGACACAAGAATACAGACTGTCACACGCCCTTTTAGATGTACACACAAGAATACAGACTGTCACACGCCCTTTTAGATGTACACACAAGAATACAGACTGTCACACGCCCTTTTAAATGTACACACAAGAATACAGACTGTCACACGCCCTTTTAGATGTACACACAAGAATACAGACTGTCACACGCCCTTTTAAATGTACACACAAGAATACAGACTGTCACACGCCCTTTTAGATGTACACACAAGAATACAGACTGTCACACGCCCTTTTAGATGTACACACAAGAATACAGACTGTGAGTGTGGCTCAGGTGCAAGACACTTTTACCCTGTGTAAGTGTCAGTGTGCTTAGTTGTCTTAAACAGATGGAGACATGTACAACACAACATTTTAAACCATTTGAACATAATTTTACCCCCTCTCCTCCTCTTACCCCCTCCCCTCCTCTTACCCCCTCCCCTCCTCTTACCCCCTCTCCTCCCCTCCTCTTACCCCCTCTCCTCCCCTCCTCTTACCCCCTCTCCTCCCCTCCTCTTACCCCCTCTCCTCCCCTCCTCTTACCCCCTCTCCTCTCCTCCTCTTTTAGCCCCTCTCCTCCCCTCCTCTTACCCCCTCCCCTCCTCTTACCCCCTCTCCTCCTCTTACCCCCTCTCTTCTCCTCCTCTTACCCCCTCCCTCTCCTCCCTGTGTTTGGCAGCCATAGTGTTGATTCTCCATACATACTTCCATACATCAGTGACCAGCAGCAGGACATGGCGCGTCCAAGATGGTTCTGTTGATTGGCTGAGCTTTAATCTCATTCTGAATGGGATTCAATAAAAGGCCTGGAGCGTCTCAGCGTATATCGCACACTTAAACAATACATCACCATTTGTCATAAACTCAGGCAGAATTCAGATGATGGGGCTGAGAGAGAGAGAGACATTACTTTCCCCATAGACAAGGTTTACTAAACGATACACTGGACTGACTAGTTACTATTACAAGCTCCTGTCGACATTTACCTTTAAAATCTCCTTTTCATCCTCAAAAATGATGAGCAGGACGATGTAAGAGATGACTCAACGCAGAAAAACAAGGGGTTAATGCTTCGGGAACTAAACAATCAAAGCTCATGGACCATAGCCTCGGCAGATATCAGACACTATCACAAGCTAACAGGGCTAACATAGCTAACATGACCAGTGCGGCTCCTGAAGGGCCACACAGATGAGCCACATCCTTGGCATGGACTCCCTGGGTCTGTGCGGAGTTGATGGAGGAGAGAAGGCATAACTTTACAACAGCCGGCCCTTGTGTTACGTAAAATACAGCATGACACGGCATCATTGAGAGGTCAGAGCTGAGAGTGGTGCCCGACTCGCCAGAGTGGACGCCGATGTGGCCGGCCTGAAGGCGGGAGGAGATCAGATAAGATAAGCCTTTATTTGTCCACACAATGGGGAAATTTTGGTGTTGCAACACAAGTAGATACAGGAGTAAAACTTATAGGAAGCTTTAAAAAACTCTTAATAGAAAAACTCTTATAAACAAAACTCTTAAAGACAAAACCTCTCATATTCTTGATAAGGAATAGAAATAGAAAAAAAAATAGATTAATAAAAAATAATAATAATAATAATTAAATAAAAAATAATAATAAATTAATAAAAACATAAATAAAATAAAATACTGTATAACTATAGAGAGAGAACATTGCCTTGGCCAAAAAAGACAAGAGGCTGATAAGCCATAAGGCCAGATAATGAGGTTTCTTAACTACTATCCAAGATGGCTCCGCTGACAGATACCTTGGTGTTTTGGTGCGCTTTGTTTGTCTATTTTTGTGCGTTAATAGTAGGTCAGCGTGCTTTAACAACTTAAACCTTCTTAAACGTTAAAGCAACAACTTCTACGGATCTAGTCCCAGTGTTTCAACATCTGCTGCATATGTAGTACTTTTTTTGGCCTCTTCACAGATGTGGCTCGTGAATGCCCTTACCTGGGATCTTCCTCTGAGTGTGGAGCGGACCTTCCCGGACTCCTTGTTTATTATCCTGGGGGGTTTTAACAAGGGGAATCTGAGCCATGAACTACCAAAGAGAGTTTATCAAAGTCCTGACCAGAGAGCAGAACACGCAGGATTGCTGCTACACAACTCCCGATAACGCTTTTTACATTTTGCGCTGCTGTGGGCTCATCAGACCACGTCATGGTTCATCTGATCCCCACATACAGACAGAGGCTGAAGCTCTGCAAACCTGTAGTGAGGACTTCAAAGAAGTGGACCAATGAGGCAGTGGAGGAGGAGCTACGTGTGTGTTTGGACATTACAGACTGGGAGGAGCTACACGGACACTGTGACATCACACATTCTGTGAGGACAGCATTAAACCATCACACACTAAAGTCACTTTCAACAATGACAAACCAAAACTGAGGCAGAAGGAGGCGGCGCACAGGGCCGGAGATAGAGAGCGCTACAAAGATGCAAAGTATGGATTTAGCAGGGAGGTTTCAAGAGCCTGTAGAGGCCGCTAAAAGACACAGTGACTTTCAGCCTCATAAATGAGGGGAAAACGGTCTTATTTGTATATTTTTGGAACAATTTAAATATAGTAATGTCACACTGTCATTTTAGATTTTATTGGTCAATAACTGCTTTGATGGTCCTGAGCCAAGCAGAAAGTTAACAATTCGTCTGGACTTGAGAGCCATTTGAAGCCCCAAAGTGCCGTGCAATCAGCCTTCAAATCCAACGTCAGACAAATTCTGATAAAGATGTGAAGTCTAAAAGTGGCCAGTTCTGGTCTTAACTGTTTTGTTTGTTTGTTTATCTTTTAAGGATTGGTTTGCCTGTAAGCTTCATTAGACAGGACAGCAAAGCTTGAAATGGGGAAGAAAGAGAAACATGCAGTAAACTGTAGAGTTAGGATTCAAACTCAGAACACTGCTACATATGGAGCCTGGTGGTGTCCTACCGCCTTAACCACTCGACCACCGCGCAACATGACCTGCCCAAGGGCTAAATGTTCTGTAAGTAACATTCAGATCTGAGGAACAACTTTAAGAGCTTTGTGAGAGACTCCTGCGCCGCACTCCTGACAGGTTCTCAAACAGAGTGATTATTACACCTGTGTTTGTCTTTGATCACTGCCGTTGTGTGTAATTGAAGTCACGCATGTTGTGTCAATGTAGCCCGCCATTCACCGTAAAAGCATCGGAAAGTCAAAAGTATCAAAATGATGTATAAGAGGTGATCGGATTCAAGTATCGGGGGTTGTTGTAGATCTACGGGTCGATCTCAGAGGCAGTGAGAGTTGATCCCAAAGACTTGTCTGTTTTTAATTCATAGTCTGGCATTACAAGTGACAGTCCAGAGCTTTACAGCAGTAGACAAGAGCTACAATCAGCATAAGTACATTTTTTATTCAGGCCGCTTTTCTTGTAAACCAAAAGAATGAGGCGAAAGCGCGAGCCAAAAGGGGAACTGTCCCGAAAGTCTACGCTCAAAGTTTGACTCAACAGACAAAAACATGTAGGTTTCCTACGGTGACATATTTACATTGTACGGTAGTCTTAACCTGCTGCCAGTGATTGTACATCTGTAACTCGTGGATCCAAAAGTCATTCTCAATCTGTGGATCTAATCAGAGAACTCTGATATCTATCCTACTCTGAGTAAGCTCTTCCAACTGGGCGGAGCTTCTTGATAATAACATGTCCTGTTTATCTATTTATTTATATATATATTTGCACTGTTTTAAGTTTCCCCTGAATCTAATTAGGCCCGAGCCCCAGCAGGGCGGAGGGCCTATTGCTCCCGCAACAGCATGGCCCATGCCGCAGGCATGGGCCATGCTGTCTTTGCAACTGTCTGACCAAACATGCGGGCTGCGCCCGCATGTTTGGTACCCCGTCGCCCCTGGCAAGTACAGTGAACTAGCCGATGCCGAAGGCATGGATCATGCATACTTCGTAGCCCATTCACTCATTGTTGACAACAGCAGCGCGAAGCGCTGCATTCCTCCAAAAACCCTCCTGGCATCGTCCTGTACGCGAGAGTCCATGCCGCAGGCATGGGCCATGCTTGTATCTGCTCAAATCAATGGAAGTCTATGGGGAGTGGGCGGGGCATCCCGACGGAATAGGGAGTGACGAGCGCGTAAGCGCTCGTAATCATGATTCCACCCCATGGCGGCATCGGGAAGGCTTAGAGCTTTCAAACGATGTATCATTTGTTGCTATAGTGGAAACGGCTATATTGTTTTTGCTAACAATATTATTATTTTTATTTTTTTTATTGTTCTTCTTCTGCGCTTTGAGCTCTAATTTGACCCCCTGAAACTTTGACGAACTCCTCCTAGGGCGTTTTGCCCACCAACTTCAAAATCGGCGTACGTCCTCTGGACAAGTGGGGCATCTAAAGTTATCCAAATTTTTGGTATACCTTTTACGCTCTGTGTGCGGCGCAGCCGCAAAGTTGGACCACTTCTTGCTAATCTAAAAATTGCTCCCATTTGATCAAAACCAGTCCGATTAGGACCAAATTTGAATCAGTTGTTAAACTTTCTAGTTTGGACCAGTTTATGATGACAAAATTGAAATGGCCGCGATAGCGCCCCCTACAGAGTGACCTTTAAATTAACATTGAAGGTCAAAAATTTGTTTTACCAAAATTGTCTAAACTTTACCCAAAATTCTATTTTGCCGTCCCGATCACAAAAGCCAATCAGACAAATGCCTTAATTTTTACGGCGTAGTCGTAGCGATGACAGAAACCTCCCATGTTATCCCTATGGGAAAACCACGAAATCTCTCAAATTACCACATTTTTCTGTTTCACACTTTAACGAACTCCTCCTAGTGCGTTTTGCCCACCAACCTCAAAATCGGTGTACGTCCTCTAGACAAGTGGGGCATCTAAAGTTAGCCAAATTTTAAGGATAGCTTTTACGGTCTCTGTGCGACGGAGCCGCAAACGTTTCCCAGAATTCTGACTATTTGGCCTTCAGAGTGGCCTATAAACAATAGAGTTTTTCCAAATGACATGATATTTTGCACAAAATTCTCAATTGCCATCCCCAAAATAAAAGTATGAGAGCCAAAGTCATATTTTGTACAGCGTAGCCGTAGCGATGACAGAAACATCCCATGTTATCCCTATGGGGAAACCGCAAAATCTCTAAAATGACCACATTTTTACACTTCACACTTTAAGAAACTCCTCCTAGGGCGAAAGCCCGATCAAGTTGATATTTGGGGAGAATCATCTACACAAGCGAGGCATCAAAAGTTAACCATATTTTGATTTTAAGTACTAGGGTCTCTGTGCGGTAGAGCCGCAAATATATGTCACAAATGGGAAAAACGCCAAATCCTTGAAATGTTCACATTTATGCTTCACACTTTAATGAACTCCTCTGTGGGCAATAGCTCGATCAAGCTCATATTTTGGGAAAATAATCTACACAAGCGGAGCATCAAAAGTTATCCATATTTTTATTCCAAGTGTCACGGTCTCTGTGCGCTGGAGCTGCACATTTGACCGACATTTGTGTTCATTTGCACTGGTTAAGCACAGCATTGTACATGTCCAATGTGTCGCTGTCTTAGTTCTTAGACAATTGCGTTAGCGCCAACTCTGTAAAATGCAGAGAGCAGAGTCGGAAGGCCGGCGGCCCGCGAGGGCCGTTGGATGCCGCTTGCGGCTTTAATTATTTTTATTTTTATTATTTTTCTTGTTCTTCTTCAGCGCTTTGAGCTCTAATTTGACCCCCTGAACATGCTCAAAAACTCACCAAACTTTGCCCAAAATTCAGAATCGGCGAAAAATTTTGTTTTTTCTGGGCCATTTTTTTTTTCGTTAAAAAATGGCGCGAGAGCGCCACCGACAAAAGTCAAAATACATTGCGCCTATGGGAGACGCCCCGAGGTCTACTTTGTCGTAAAGCTACGAAATTCGGGACACGCATTCCTCTCGTGAGGACAAAAAAAAAAAAATCATTGTGGCCACGCCCCCAGACTTACCCTATGGCCGCCATTTTCCTTTGAAAATGAAAACACGCTGTGTTAGCCATTTTGTTCACGTCAAACTTTGACGAACTCCTCCTAGGGCGTTTTGCCCACCGACTTCAAAATTGGCGGACGTTCTCTGGACAAGTGGGGCATCTAAAGTTATCCAATTTTTTGAGATACCTTTTACGGTCTGTGTGCGGCGCAGCCGCAAAGTTGGACAACTTATTTTGGAATATTGCAGATCTAAAAATTGCTCCCATTTGATCAAAACGAGTCCGATTAGGACCAAATTTGAATCAGTTGTTAAACTTTCTAGTTTGGACCAGTTTATGATGACAAAATTGAAATGGCCGCGATAGCGCCCCCTACAGAGTGACCTTTAAATTAACATTGAAGGTCAAAAATTAGTTTTACCAAAATTTTCTAAACTTTACCCAAAATTCTATTTTGGCGTCGCGATCAAAAAAGCCTATCAGACAAATGCCTTAATTTTTACGGCGTAGTCGTAGCGATGACATAAACCTCCCATGTTATCCCTATGGGAAAACCGCTAAATCTCTCGAATATCCACATTTTTATGTTTTACACTTTAACGAAGTCCTCCTAGTGCGTTTTGCCCACCGACCTCAAAATCGGTGTACGTCCTCTAGACAAGTGGGGCATCTAAAGTTATCCAAATTTTAAGGATAGCTTTTACGGTCTCTGTGCGACGGAGCCGCAAACGTTTCCCAGAATTCTGACTATTTGGCCTTCAGAGTGGCCTATAAACAATAGAGTTTTTCCAAATGACATGATATTTTGCACAAAATTCTAATTTGCCATCCTAATCATAAAAGTATGAGAGCCAAAGTCATATTTTGTACGGCGTAACCGTAGCGATGACAAAAACATCCCATGTTATCCTTATGGGAAAATCGTACAATCGCTCAAATCACCACATTTTTACGCTTCACACTTTAACGAACTCCTCCTAGTGCGATTGTCCAATCAAGTTCATATTTGGAGAATATCATCTACACAAGCGGGGCATCAAAACTTATCCATATTTTGATTCTAAGTGCTACGGTCTCTGTGTGGCGGACCCGCAAATATATGTCAGAAATGGGAAAACAGCGAAATCTCTGAAATGTTCACATTTACGCTTCACACTTTAACGAACTCCTCCGTGGGCAATAGCTCGATCAAGTTCATATTTGGGGAAAATCATCTACACAAGCGCGGCATCAAAAGTTATCCATATTTTTATTCCAAGTGTCACGGTCTCTGTGCGGCGGACCCGCACATTTGACCGACATTTGTGTTCATTTGCACTGGATTTGCCATCTCCAATGTGTCGCCGTCTGTCAAGTTCTTTTTTAATTCAACACACAATAAGGGCGCCATCTTTATCAAGTCGAAAGCGCAGAGTCGGAAGGCCGGCGGCCCGCGAGGGCCGTTGGATGCCGCTTGCGGCTTTAATTTTCTTTGTTATCCTAACAGCTCTGTAATCCCGACCCCAGTTTGTGAGAACCCAGGACTGTGTGCCTGACACTCGGACCTGCAGTGTGGGGACCTGCAGTGTGGGGGACCTGCAGTGTGGGGGACCTGCAATGTGGGGGACCTGCAGTGTGGGGGACCTGCAGTTTGGGGGACCTGCAGTGTGGGGGACCTGCAGTGTGGGGGACCTGCAGTGTGGGGGACCTGCAGTTTGGGGGACCTGCAGTGTGGGGGACCTGCAGTGTGGGGGACCTGCAGTGTGAGGGACCTGCAGTGTGGGGGACCTGCAGTTTGGGGGACCTGCAGTGTGGGGGACCTGCATTGTGGGGGACCTGCAGTGTGGGGGACCTGCAGTGTGAGGGACCTGCAGTGTGGGGGACCTGCAGTGTGGGGGACCTGCAGTGTGGGGGACCTGCAGTTTGGGGGACCTGCAGTGTGGGGGACCTGCAGTGTGGGGGACCTGCAGTTTGGGGGACCTGCAGTGTGGGGGACCTGCAGTGTGGGGGACCTGCAGTGTGAGGGACCTGCAGTGTGAGGGACCTGCAGTGTGGGGCACCTGCAGTGCGGGGGCGCCCCAAGGCATTGTCCTCGCACCCTTTCTCTTCAGCCTCTACACTGCAGACCTCAGACGCGACATGGACAGCTGTGTCCTGCAGAAGTTCTCTGATGAATCTGCCCGCCGCACGGTCCTCATGTACTGTTCCATCCTATTCACTCTCCAGCCCAATACCTTCGCTTAAGTACGCAAGGGTGGCGTTCACCGTGAATCTGACGGGGTGCACTCGGCCGAGTAGAGCGTCGCACTCAGTGTGCTCCTCCTTCTAAGCCTTTGCCGTCGAGCTCCGCAAAGTATTAAAAGGAGTTTCCTGAGGTTCGGATGCTTCTGGAGGGCTTCTGGGTCTGAAGCAAGGATCTTGTTCAGTGGCCGATTACTCCATCCACTTCCGCACCCAGGCTTGCTCCGGCGAGTGGAACCAGGATGCATTTCTGGAGGGTCTCGCTGACTACATTAAGGATGAACTAATTTTGTACGAGCTTCCTACCACTCTCAACGGCCTCCACAGCCGCCAAAGACTCTTTTCTGGACCTGAAGACACAATCACCTCAGCCCCCATCCTCCAGATGCCAGACCCTGAACGACAGTTTGTGGTCGAGGTTGTCCCAGAGAGCTGCCTCTGAACAGAAGTTGCACCCCTGCGCCTTCTATTCCTGATGTTTGACCCCAACAGAGAGGAATTATGACGTTGGAAACCGAGAGCTCCTCGCCGTCGTTGGCTTTGGCGGAGTGGCGACACTGGCTCAAGGGGACTAAACTGCCGTTTCTGGTATGGACGGACCTTGAGTATCTCCAGTCTGCAAAGGAAAGAACTCTCGCCAGGCCCGATGGGCACTCTTCCTGACCCGCTTCAACTTTTCCCTTTCCTGTCGACCGTGGTCCTGAAACATCAAGCCAGACGCCCTGTCCCGTCAGTTCTTGGAAAAGAAGGGGTGCATGGCCGACCCAGACACTATCCTGCCATCGTCCTGTCTGGTGGCCAAAACATGACAAACTGCATAAGTGGGTATGTTTGTTATCATCTCTGGAATGTCTTTGTTCTGTAGGTTAGCTTTGCATCGCTAAGCTAGATGAGCCATTCTCTCAGATTGAGATACTTCCTCCTTGAAGATCTGACAAAACTGAGTTTGTCTGACTCTGGCACCAGCAGGAGGATCTTTTTCTCTGCTCAACGCTGAGTCAGAGTTGATCAGAGAAAAAGATCTGCAATGATGCCATTGTTTAGCATTAACATTGGGCCACCAGGGACGTGCATCCAGGGGAGGCAGTGCCTCAACTGTCTTGGGAAAAACAAAACAAAACATTTTTTTTTATTTTTTTAAATAAAATATATATATATATATATATCTTTAAATGTTTATTCATCTGGTATATATTATAAACCCACTTTCCGTTTGAATCCAATATCAAACAATATTTTGTCAAATAAGAATATCAAAATGTTCAGATGTTTGCTGTTCAGATACAGGGAGGAGGCAGCACCTGCTCTGCCTCTGGGAGTACACACACACACACACACACACACACACGCACGCACGCACGCACGCACGCACACACGCACGCACGCACGCACGCGCACGCACACACACACACACACACACACGCACACACACACACACACACACACGCACGCACGCACGCACGCACACACACACACACACACACACACTTGCACTGCTGGTGCAATGCAAATGATGTCTCTCTCTCCCTCAGTTTATAACAAAAATAAAACCCCCTGACCATGAGCTCTGAGCTTCCATATTCTCGATAATGTATGAAATGTATTTCTGAAGCGTGTTTTAGTCAGATTCATTATGAAACCGCAGTAAAAGTTCACTCTGCGAGGCATCATTACATGTGCCTCATGAAGAGGGCGCTCCTGAGCCCGGACAGGTGCGGACAGGTGCTGACAGGTGCTCGTGTTTGGACAGGTGCTGACAGGTGCTCGTGTGTGGACAGGTGCTGACAGGTGCTCACGTGTGGACAGGTGCTGACAGATGCTCGTGTGTGGACAGGTGCTGACAGGTGCTCGTGTGTGGACAGGTGCTGACAGGTGCTCGTGTGTGGACAGGTGCTGACAGGTGCTCGTGTGTGGACAGGTGCTGACAGGTGCTCGTGTGTGGACAGGTGCTGACAGGTGCTCGCGTGTGGACAGGTGCTGACAGGTGCTCGCGTGTGGACAGGTGCTGACAGATGCTTGTGTGGGACAGGTGCTGACAGGTGCTCGTGTGTGGACAGGTGCTGACAGGTGCTCGTGTGTGGACAGGTGCTGACAGGTGCTCGTGTGTGGACAGGTGCTGACAGATGCTCGTGTGTGGACAGGTGCTGACAGGTGCTCGCGTGTGGACAGGTGCTGACAGATGCTTGTGTGGGACAGGTGCTGACAGGTGCTCGTGTGTGGACAGGTGCTGACAGGTGCTCGTGTGTGGACAGGTGCTGACAGGTGCTCGTGTGTGGACAGGTGCTGACAGGTGCTCGTGTGTGGACAGGTCTCTATCGTCTTCGTTATTATTGTGTATGTAGAATCTGGACAATACGGACGATTACATTTTCAAGATAAAACGTTTCGCAAATCTGGATTTTCAATCAAAGCAAGAGGTTCTAACTAAAGGAAGAGCTGCACCGGAGCTGAACGGGTTTCTTCAGACTAAAAACACTGATCGCATTTGCAGAAAACTTAGCCTAGCAGATAGCGACACAGTTCTAGAGATTAAAAAGATCGTGAGTTTAACTCCTGCTCACCCCCAAAAAATGTCTTGTGTTAAAATTGTTCAAACTTCTAGATTGCTCAGTCTAGTTTGTTTTGGGATGAGTTCTGTCAGAGATGAACGGAGGCAGTGGCTCTTTAACATTTTTGATAACATCAGTGTCAGATTAAAGTCAGGTTTGATCATTTGGTGAGCGAGCTTTCCTTGGTTTAAACTTTAGTGGATGCACAACATTTTGTGAAATGTCCCAACATTTTGATGACACAAACTGCAGAGCCTCAAAATATGCACGATCTTTTGACTTTGTGAGACTGAGGGCGGAGCTAGTGGGACTGTATAGCATAAGGGCGGAGCTAGTGAGACTGTATAGCATAAGGGCGGAGCTAGTGGGACTGTATAGCATAAGGGCGGAGCTAGTGGGACTGTATAGCATAAGGGCGGAGCTAGTGGGACTGTATAGCATAAGGGCGGAGCTAGTGGGACTGTATAGCATAAGGGCGGAGCTAGTGGGACTGTATAGCATAAGGGCGGAGCTAGTGGGACTGTATAGCATAAGGGCGGAGCTAGTGGGACTGTATAGCAATGAATGCAAGTCTCCTGCAGCTTCTCCTCTTTCTGGTCCAGAACGACCTGTTTAAGGAACTCTTTTGGTTCATTCGTGTTTGTAAATCTGACTCTGAAAGAGTCGGTGCCTCACTCGCCCTGAACCTCACCACACGTCACTGTGGGCCACATGGGGTAACATAGTTACAAAGATAAAATTGTTCACAAGACGAGTTATAAAACAGTTAAATGAACATGTAGAACACTATAACATTATGTACAGTAAATATATATTGTGGACAACGTCTGCAATCAGATGGTTGTTTACTAAAAAAAGTGTATTCTTTTTTGTGTTTTAGCTTTTGTTTTGGGAGAAAAAATAGCTCAGTGAGTTCATTTTAATCCCAAAAATGAACTCACTGAGTCATTTGATGAAAAATGTTTTTCCCAACGTTCAAAGTGTGAAGTTTCTCTTTCTGTAGAGACGTCATGAATCTCCAGTACCATGGTACAACCTTACTCCCACATTCCTGTTACCATGGCAACATTCAGAGGTCATTTACAGGTCCCTCTAGTCCCCCCTTTTGTGGAAATCTCCGCCCATGAAGCGAGGTTGGCAAAACTTGGCACCGATGATCGCTGACCAATGAAGATGTCCATGATGATATAAGTTTACAAATTTAAGCAAAACTACCTGTCTTTGGAGGTGGTAGCTAATGCTAAGCTATTAGCTGAAAGCTAATTGTCTGATAAAGGCTGTGTTCTTGGCTGGAAGCTAAGTTAACAGGTATTAGCGATGGCTATTAGCGATGGCTAACTGAGAAGTTGTGGCTATGCACATCAAAAAGGGATTATGAATTTATCAAATTTGATATTCATTACTTTTTTATAGCTGTTGAGCAATTTACCAAGGCAGTCTTATGAAAAAACAAAAGAAGCTAAGGTTTACATCAACACAAGAATAATTAGCAAAAATGTACAAGCAAAAGTTTTTTGTGCAAAATCTGAGCATTGGTGATTACTGACTGTTTGAACTGTTGTTCGAAAACATTAACCTACGTAAAATGAAAAGTGAATAGAAATGAGTTAAAGGTTTGGAAAAGAGGTTAGTAGAAGTAAAAACAGCTCCCCCAGTGGTTAAAGAAGGGATTGTGAACCAACCTTTATATATTTGAGTAGGGAGTGTCTGCAGAGCCGCGGCGCGCGGCCGAAACTGCCATGTTATTTTTGGGCCGGCCGCGCGCCGCGGCTCCTGAAACTGCGCCGCTATTTGACTGCGTTTTAGCACCGTTTTAGACCGCGCCGGGTTAAGGTTAGGGTTAAGGTTAAGGTTAAGGTTAAGGTTAAGGTTAGGGTTAAGGTTAGGGTTAAGGTTAAGGTTAAGGTTAGGGTTAGGGCTAGGGTTAAGGTTAGGGCTAGGGTTAAGGTTAAGGTTAGGGTTAAGGTTAAGGTTAGGGTTAGGGTTAAGGTTAAGGTTAAGGTTAGGGTTAAGGTTAGGGTTAGGGCTAGGGTTAAGGTTAAGGTTAAGGTTAAGGTTAGGGTTAGGGTTAGGGTTAGGGTTAGGGTTAGGGTTAGGGTTAAGGTTAAGGTTAGGGTTAAGGTTAAGGTTAGGGTTAAGGTTAAGGTTAAGGTTAGGGTTAAGGTTAAGGTTAGGGTTAAGGTTAAGGTTAGGGTTAGGGCTAGGGTTAAGGTTAGGGCTAGGGTTAAGGTTAAGGTTAGGGTTAAGGTTAAGGTTAGGGTTAGGGTTAGGGTTAAGGTTAAGGTTAAGGTTAGGGTTAAGGTTAGGGTTAGGGCTAGGGTTAAGGTTAGGGTTAAGGTTAAGGTTAAGGTTAAGGTTAGGGTTAGGGTTAGGGTTAAGGTTAAGGTTAAGGTTAGGGTTAGGGTTAGGGTTAAGGTTAAGGTTAAGGTTAGGGTTAGGGTTAGGGTTAGGGTTAGGGCTAGGGTTAAGGTTAGGGTTAAGGTTAAGGTTAAGGTTAGGGTTAGGGTTAGGGTTAAGGTTAGGGTTAGGGTTAGGGTTAGGGATAGGGTTAAGGTTAAGGTTAAGGTTAGGGTTAGGGTTAGGGTTAAGGTTAGGGTTAAGGTTAAGGTTAGGGTTAGGGTTAGGGTTAGGGTTAAGGTTAAGGTTAAGGTTAGGGTTAAGGTTAGGGTTAAGGTTAGGGTTAAGGTTAGGGTTAGGGTTAAGGTTAGGGTTAAGGTTAGGGTTAGGGTTACGGTTAAGGTTAAGGTTAGGGTTAGGGTTAGGGTTACGGTTAGGGTTACGGTTAGGGTTAAGGTTACGGTTAAGGTTAGGGTTAGGGTTAGGGTTAAGGTTAGGGTTAAGGTTAGGGTTAAGGTTAAGGTTAAGGTTAGGGTTAAGGTAAGGGTTAGGGTTAGGGTTAAGGGTAAGGGTTAGGGTAAGGGTTAGGGTTAGGGCTAGGGTTAAGGTTAGGGTTAGGGTTATGGTTAGGGTTAGGGTTAGGGCTAGGGTTAAGGTTAGGGTTAAGGTTAAGGTTAAGGTTAGGGTTAAGGTTAAGGTTAGGGTTAAGGTTAGGGTTAAGGTTAGGGTTAGGGCTAGGGTTAAGGTTAAGGTTAGGGTTAAGGTTAAGGTTAAGGTTAGGGTTAGGGTTAAGGTTAGGGTTAAGGTTAGGGTTAGGGTTAGGGCTAGGGTTAAGGTTAAGATTAGGGTTAAGGTTAAGGTTAGGGTTAAGGTTAAGGTTAGGGTTAGGGTTAGGGTTAAGGTTAAGGTTAAGGTTAAGGTTAAGGTTAGGGCTAGGGTTAAGGTTAGGGTTAGGGTTAAGGTTAAGGTTAAGGTTAGGGTTAGGGTTAAGGTTAAGGTTAGGGTTAAGGTTAGGGTTAGGGTTAGGGTTAGGGTTAAGGTTAAGGTTAGGGTTAGGGTTAGGGTTAAGGTTAAGGTTAAGGGTAAGGGTTAGGGTTAGGGTAAGGGTTAGGGTTAGGGTTAGGGCTAGGGTTAAGGTTAGGGTTAGGGTTATGGTTAGGGTTAGGGTTAGGGCTAGGGTTAAGGTTAGAGTTAAGGTTAGGGTTAAGGTTAAGGTTAGGGTTAAGGTTAAGGTTAAGGTTAGGGTTAAGGTTAGGGTTAAGGTTAGGGCTAGGGTTAAGAGTAAGGTTAGGGTTAAGGTTAAGGTTAAGGTTAAGGTTAGGGTTAGGGTTAAGGTTAGGGTTAAGGTTAGGGTTAGGGCTAGGGTTAAGGTTAAGGTTAAGGTTAGGGTTAAGGTTAAGGTTAGGGTTAAGGTTAGGGTTAGGGTTAGGGTTAAGGTTAAGGTTAAGGTTAAGGTTAAGGTTAAGGTTAGGGTTAAGGTTAGGGTTTGGGTTAAGGTTAGGGTTAAGGTTAAGGTTAGGGTTAAGGTTAGGGTTAGGGTTAGGGTTAAGGTTAAGGTTAAGGTTAGGGTTAGGGTTAAGGTTAAGGTTAAGGGTTAGGGTTAGGGTAAGGGTTAGGGTTAGGGTTAGGGCTAGGGTTAAGGTTAGGGTTACGGTTAGGGTTAAGGTTAGGGTTAGGGTTAGGGTTAGGGTTAAGGTTAAGGTTAAGGTTAGAGCTAAGGTTAAGGTTAGGGTTAGGGTTAGGGTTAGGGTTAAGGTTAGGGCTAGGGCTAGGGCTAGGGTTAAGGTTAGGGTTAAGGTTAAGGTTAGGGTTAGGGTTAAGGTTAAGGTTAGGGTTAAGGTTAGGGTTAAGGTTAAGGTTAGGGTTAAGGTTAAGGTTAGGGTTAGGGTTAAGGTTAAGGGTAAGGGTTAGGGTAAGGGTTAGGGTTAGGGCTAGGGTTAAGGTTAGGGTTAGGGTTAGGGTTAGGGTTAGGGCTAGGGTTAAGGTTAGGGTTAAGGTTAAGGTTAAGGTTAGGGTTAAGGTTAAGGTTAAGGTTAGGGTTAAGGTTAGGGTTAAGGTTAGGGTTAGGGCTAGGGTTAAGGTTAAGGTTAGGGTTAAGGTTAGGGTTAGGGTTAAGGTTAGGGTTAGGGTTAAGGTTAGGGTTAAGGTTAGGGTTAAGGTTAGGATTAAGGTTAGGGTTAAGGTTAAGGTTAGGGTTAAGGTTAAGGTTAAGGTTAAGGTTAGGGTTAGGGTTAGGGTTAGGGTTAAGGTTAAGGTTAAGGTTAAGGTTAGGGCTAGGGTTAAGGTTAGGGTTAGGGTTAAGGTTAAGGTTAGGGTTAGGGTTAAGGTTAAGGTTAGGGTTAAGGTTAGGGTTAGGGTTAAGGTTAGGGTTAGGGTTAAGGTTAGGGTTAGGGTTAAGGTTAAGGGTAAGGGTTAGGGTTAGGGTAAGGGTTAGGGTTAGGGTTAGGGCTAGGGTTAGGGTTAGGGTTAAGGTTAGGGTTAGGGTTAAGGTTAGGGTTAAGGTTAAGGTTAGGGTTAAGGTTAAGGTTAAGGTTAAGGTTAGGGTTAAGGTTAGGGTTAGGGCTAGGGTTAAGGTTAAGGTTAGGGTTAGGGTTAGGGTTAGGGTTAGGGCTAGGGTTAAGGTTAGGGTTAAGGTTAAGGTTAGGGTTAAGGTTAAGGTTAAGGTTAGGGTTAAGGTTAGGGTTAAGGTTAGGGTTAGGGCTAGGGTTAAGGTTAAGGTTAGGGTTAAGGTTAAGGTTAAGGTTAGGGTTAGGGTTAAGGTTAGGGTTAAGGTTAGGGTTAGGGCTAGGGTTAAGGTTAAGGTTAGGGTTAAGGTTAAGGTTAGGGTTAGGGTTAAGGTTAAGGTTAGGGTTAAGGTTAGGGTTAGGGTTAAGGTTAGGGTTAAGGTTAGGGTTAGGGTTAGGGTTAAGGTTAAGGGTAAGGGTTAGGGTTAGGGTAAGGGTTAGGGTTAGGGTTAGGGCTAGGGTTAAGGTTAGGGTTCGGGTTATGGTTAGGGTTAGGGTTAGGGCTAGGGTTAAGGTTAGGGTTAAGGTTAGGGTTAAGGTTAAGGTTAGGGTTAAGGTTAAGGTTAAGGTTAGGGTTAAGGTTAGGGTTAAGGTTAGGGTTAGGGCTAGGGTTAAGGTTAAGGTTAGGGTTAAGGTTAAGGTTAGGGTTAGGGTTAAGGTTAGGGTTAAGGTTAGGGTTAGGGCTAGGGTTAAGGTTAAGGTTAGGGTTAAGGTTAAGGTTAGGGTTAAGGTTAGGGTTAGGGTTAGGGTTAAGGTTAAGGTTAAGGTTAAGGTTAAGGTTAAGGTTAGGGCTAGGGTTAAGGTTAGGGTTTGGGTTAAGGTTAAGGTTAGGGTTAGGGTTAAGGTTAAGGTTAGGGTTAAGGTTAGGGTTAGGGTTAGGGTTAAGGTTAAGGTTAGGGTTAAGGTTAAGGGTAAGGGTTAGGGTTAGGGTAAGGGTTAGGGTTAGGGTTAGGGCTAGGGTTAAGGTTAGGGTTACGGTTAGGGTTAAGGTTAGGGTTAAGGTTAAGGTTAAGGTTAAGGTTAGGGTTAGGGTTAGGGTTAGGGCTAGGCTTAAGGTTAAGGTTAAGGTTAAGGTTAAGGTTAAGGTTAGGGCTAGGGTTAAGGTTAGGGTTTGGGTTAAGGTTAAGGTTAGGGTTAGGGTTAAGGTTAAGGTTAGGGTTAAGGTTAGGGTTAGGGTTAGGGTTAAGGTTAAGGTTAGGGTTAAGGTTAAGGGTAAGGGTTAGGGTTAGGGTAAGGGTTAGGGTTAGGGTTAGGGCTAGGGTTAAGGTTAGGGTTACGGTTAGGGTTAAGGTTAGGGTTAAGGTTAAGGTTAAGGTTAGGGTTAGGGTTAGGGTTAGGGCTAGGCTTAAGGTTAGGGTTAAGGTTAAGGTTAAGGTTAGGGTTAGGGTTAGGGTTAAGGTTAAGGTTAAGGTTAGGGCTAAGGTTAAGGTTAGGGTTAGGGTTAGGGTTAAGGTTAGGGTTAGGGTTAAGGTTAGGGTTAGGGTTAGGGTTAAGGTTAAGGTTAGGGTTAGGGTTAAGGTTAGGGTTAGGGTTAGGGTTAAGGTTAAGGTTAGGGTTAGGGTTAAGGTTAAGGTTAGGGCTAGGGTTAAGGTTAAGGTTAAGGTTAGGGTTAAGGTTAGGGCTAGGGTTAGGGTTAGGGTTAGGGTTAGGGTTAGGGTTAAGGTTAGGGTCAGGGTTAGCCATGAGGCTAGGGTTAGGGTTAGGGTTAGCCATGAGGGTTAGGGTTAGGGTTAGGGTTAGGGTTAGGGTTAGGGTTAGGGTTAGGGTTAGGGTTAGGGTTAGGGTTAGGGTTAGGGTTAGGGTTAGGGTTAGGGTTAGGGGTTAGGGTTAGGGTTAGGGTTAGGGTTAGGGTTAGGGTTAGGGTTAGGGTTAGGGTTAGCCATGAGGGTTAGGGTTAGGGTTAGGGTTAGGGTTAGGGTTAGCCATGAGGCTATAAGAGAAGTGCCACGGTTCCTGAAACTGCGCGGCCATTTGACCGCGACCGCTCTGCAGCCACGGCCATTTAAGTAAAGTACAATTACATGTTTACAGCTGAAACTCCATTATTTGAGTGAATCTCAAAAAGTACACCATTCTATGTACTTAAAGTGAAAAAGTAAAAACATAGTTGATTAGATTGTGTTAAAAAATGGTAAACTGAATAATGGGATTTAATCAGTTGGTAAAAAGGTTACCTTAGAGATAAGACACTAGACAAAGTGTAAAAGTACAGATACTCGGTTCAAACAAAAAAGTAGAAGTAAAAAGTTGATGAATGTCGATTGAAAATGTGAAAACCCAAGTCAACAAAGTACTTGCCACCTCTGCAAACAATTAGCTTTTGAGAAGGCTGATTATCAAATCGGCCTTTGGTGGATCCACTGACTCACAGGTTGGTGGTACGATCACAGCTGCCTCAGGTGAATACTGCCATTGCGTCCTTGGGCAAGACACTCTGCACACCTCGCCCCCAGTATCTGTGTACAACTGGTGTGTGGCTGTGAGTGCCTTGAAAGTACTGTTGAAAGTGTTAGCGTCACCTCCAGATCTGAAACCTACAAATCAAGTTAGAAATCTGGAGGTAAAAATGGACTCAGACTTGAACTTTAACACATCAAATCAATAACATCAGCAGCTTTTTACCATCTCAAAACATTACCAAAATCAAAAGTATAGTGTCAAAACCAGATTTGGAGAGACTTATCCATGCGTTTGTCTCCAGTAGATTAGACTGTAACGGCCTCCTGCTGGTGCCAGAGTCAGGACTAAACATGGACCGGCCTCCTGCTGGTGCCAGAGTCAGGACTAAACATGGTCCGGCCTCCTGCTGGTGCCAGAGTCAGGACTAAACATGGTCCGGCCTCCTGCTGGTGCCAGAGTCAGGACTAAACATGGTCCGGCCTCCTGCTGGTGCCAGAGTCAGGACTAAACATGGACCGGCCTCCTGCTGGTGCCAGAGTCAGGACTAAACATGGTCCGGCCTCCTGCTGGTGCCAGAGTCAGGACTAAACATGGTCCGGCCTCCTGCTGGTGCCAGAGTCAGGACTAAACATGGTCAGGCCTCCTGCTGGTGCCAGAGTCAGGACTAAACATGGACCGGCCTCCTGCTGGTGCCAGAGTCAGGACTAAACATGGACCGGCCTCCTGCTGGTGCCAGAGTCAGGACTAAACATGGACCGGCCTCCTGCTGGTGCCAGAGTCAGGACTAAACATGGACCGGCCTCCTGCTGGTGCCAGAGTCGGGACTAAACATGGACCGGCCTCCTGCTGGTGCCAGAGTCGGGACTAAACATGGAGCGGCCTCCTGCTGGTGCCAGAGTCGGGACTAAACATGGACCGGCCTCCTGCTGGTGCCAGAGTCAGGACTAAACATGGACAGGCCTCCTGCTGGTGCCAGAGTCAGGACTAAACATGGACCTGCCTCCTGCTGGTGCCAGAGTCAGTACTAAACATGGAGCGGCCTCCTGCTGGTGCCAGAGTCAGGACTAAACATGGAGCGGCCTCCTGCTGGTGCCAGAGTCAGGACTAAACATGGAGCGGCCTCCTGCTGGTGCCAGAGTCGGGACTAAACATGGACCGGCCTCCTGCTGGTGCTAGAGTCAGGACTAAACATGGACAGGCCTCCTGCTGGTGCCAGAGTCAGGACTAAACATGGACCGGCCTCCTGCTGGTGCCAGAGTCAGGACTAAACATGGACCGGCCTCCTGCTGGTGCCAGAGTCAGGACTAAACATGGACCGGCCTCCTGCTGGTGCAAGAGTCAGGACTAAACATGGACCGGCCTCCTGCTGGTGCCAGAGTCAGGACTAAACATGGACCGGCCTCCTGCTGGTGCCATAGTCAGGACTAAACATGGACCTGCCTCCTGCTGGTGCCAGAGTCGGGACTAAACATGGAGCGGCCTCCTGCTGGTGCCAGAGTCAGGACTAAACATGGACCGGCCTCCTGCTGGTGCCAGAGTCGGGACTAAACATGGACCGGCCTCCTGCTGGTGCCAGAGTCAGGACTAAACATGGACAGGCCTCCTGCTGGTGCCAGAGTCAGGACTAAACATGGACCGGCCTCCTGCTGGTGCCAGAGTCAGGACTAAACATGGACCGGCCTCCTGCTGGTGCCAGAGTCAGGACTAAACATGGAGCGGCCTCCTGCTGGTGCCAGAGTCAGGACTAAACATGGACCGGCCTCCTGCTGGTGCCAGAGTCAGGACTAAACATGGACCGGCCTCCTGCTGGTGCCAGAGTCAGGACTAAACATGGACCGGCCTCCTGCTGGTGCAAGAGTCAGGACTAAACATGGACCGGCCTCCTGCTGGTGCCAGAGTCAGGACTAAACATGGACCGGCCTCCTGCTGGTGCCATAGTCAGGACTAAACATGGACCGGCCTCCTGCTGGTGCCAGAGTCAGGACTAAACATGGACCGGCCTCCTGCTGGTGCCAGAGTCAGGACTAAACATGGAGCGGCCTCCTGCTGGTGCCAGAGTCAGGACTAAACATGGACCGGCCTCCTGCTGGTGCCAGAGTCAGGACTAAACATGGACCGGCCTCCTGCTGGTGCCATAGTCAGGACTAAACATGGACCGGCCTCCTGCTGGTGCCAGAGTCAGGACTAAACATGGACCGGCCTCCTGCTGGTGCCAGAGTCAGGACTAAACATGGAGCGGCCTCCTGCTGGTGCCAGAGTCAGGACTAAACATGGAGCGGCCTCCTGCTGGTGCCAGAGTCAGGACTAAACATGGACCGGCCTCCTGCTGGTGCCAGAGTCAGGACTTAACATGGACCGGCCTCCTGCTGGTGCCAGAGTCAGGACTAAACATGGAGCGGCCTCCTGCTGGTGCCAGAGTCAGGACTAAACATGGACCGGCCTCCTGCTGGTGCCAGTGTCAGGACTAAACATGGACCGGCCTCCTGCTGGTGCCAGAGTCAGGACTAAACATGGACCGGCCTCCTGCTGGTGCCAGAGTCAGGACTAAACATGGACCGGCCTCCTGCTGGTGCCAGAGTCAGGACTAAACATGGACCGGCCTCCTGCTGGTGCCAGAGTCAGGACTAAACATGGAGCGGCCTCCTGCTGGTGCCAGAGTCAGGACTAAACATGGAGCGGCCTCCTGCTGGTGCCAGAGTCAGGACTAAACATGGACCGGCCTCCTGCTGGTGCCAGAGTCAGGACTAAACATGGACCGGCCTCCTGCTGGTGCCAGAGTCAGGACTAAACATGGACCGGCCTCCTGCTGGTGCCAGAGTCAGGACTAAACATGGAGCGGCCTCCTGCTGGTGCCAGAGTCAGGACTAAACATGGACCGGCCTCCTGCTGGTGCCAGAGTCAGGACTAAACATGGACCGGCCTCCTGCTGGTGCCAGAGTCAGGACTAAACATGGACCGGCCTCCTGCTGGTGCCAGAGTCAGGACTAAACATGGACCGGCCTCCTGCTGGTGCCAGAGTCAGGACTAAACATGGACCGGCCTCCTGCTGGTGCCAGAATCAGGACTAAACATGGACCGGCCTCCTGCTGGTGCCAGAGTCAGGACTAAACATGGACCGGCTTCCTGCTGGTGCCAGAGTCAGGACTAAACATGGAGCGGCCTCCTGCTGGTGCCAGAATCAGGACTAAACATGGACCGGCCTCCTGCTGGTGCCAGAGTCAGGACTAAACATGGACCGGCCTCCTGCTGGTGCCAGAGTCAGGACTAAACATGGACCGGCCTCCTGCTGGTGCCAGAGTCAGGACTAAACATGGACCGGCCTCCTGCTGGTGCCAGAGTCAGGACTAAACATGGACCTGCCTCCTGCTGGTGCCAGAGTCGGGACTAAACATGGAGCGGCCTCCTGCTGGTGCCAGAGTCAGGACTAAACATGGACCGGCCTCCTGCTGGTGCCAGAGTCGGGACTAAACATGGACCGGCCTCCTGCTGGTGCCAGAGTCAGGACTAAACATGGACAGGCCTCCTGCTGGTGCCAGAGTCAGGACTAAACATGGACCGGCCTCCTGCTGGTGCCAGAGTCAGGACTAAACATGGACCAGCCTCCTGCTGGTGCCAGAGTCAGGACTAAACATGGAGCGGCCTCCTGCTGGTGCCAGAGTCAGGACTAAACATGGACCGGCCTCCTGCTGGTGCCAGAGTCAGGACTAAACATGGACCGGCCTCCTGCTGGTGCCAGAGTCAGGACTAAACATGGACCGGCCTCCTGCTGGTGCAAGAGTCAGGACTAAACATGGACCGGCCTCCTGCTGGTGCCAGAGTCAGGACTAAACATGGACCGGCCTCCTGCTGGTGCCATAGTCAGGACTAAACATGGACCGGCCTCCTGCTGGTGCCAGAGTCAGGACTAAACATGGACCGGCCTCCTGCTGGTGCCAGAGTCAGGACTAAACATGGAGCGGCCTCCTGCTGGTGCCAGAGTCAGGACTAAACATGGACCGGCCTCCTGCTGGTGCCAGAGTCAGGACTAAACATGGACCGGCCTCCTGCTGGTGCCATAGTCAGGACTAAACATGGACCGGCCTCCTGCTGGTGCCAGAGTCAGGACTAAACATGGACCGGCCTCCTGCTGGTGCCAGAGTCAGGACTAAACATGGAGCGGCCTCCTGCTGGTGCCAGAGTCAGGACTAAACATGGAGCGGCCTCCTGCTGGTGCCAGAGTCAGGACTAAACATGGACCGGCCTCCTGCTGGTGCCATAGTCAGGACTAAACATGGACCGGCCTCCTGCTGGTGCCAGAGTCAGGACTAAACATGGACAGGCCTCCTGCTGGTGCCCAGAGTCAGGACTAAACATGGACCGGCCTCCTGCTGGTGCCCAGAGTCAGGACTAAACATGGACCGGCCTCCTGCTGGTGCCAGAGTCAGGACTAAACGTGGTGAATCTACGTTTCAGTTTTATGCAGCTAAAATCTGGAACATTCTTCCTGAAGATGTGAGACACGTTCTACTCTGACAATGTTCAAATCTAAGATAAAAACTGTTTTGTTTTGCTGTGTTTGACTGAGAGGATTTTCTTTGCACTCTTCTCTTTATGTCTTAAACTGTTTTATGATTTCTGTCATGTCTTTGTGATTTTATGTGAAGCACTTTAATTCCCTATTGAAATGAGCTCTACAAATAAACTTGCCTTGGGGAAATAAACACAAGCTAGCGTGCCCCGACATAACATGCTGTTGTAATGAACATGATTTGAAAACAGAAATTATATCTAACGTTTTGTTCAAATCTCAATTTTCATTATTTGTGGTATGTAAAAAAGGTCCCAGCAAGAAGAAAGCATAATGGCTGTAATATGATTATGAACATTAAACGTGTGAAAGAATAAACAAACAAACAAACAAACAAACATGTCCTTTTCCTCGCAGCCCCGCCCACCCTCCTGTTCCCAATCTGCCTGCTCCACATGTTTCTCATACTGGGGATTTTTTCTTTGATAATTACCAGGACGACACATGAAAGTGAGCGCTGAGAGTCTGTGATGTGGAGTTTATCTGTCGAGCTCCAAACGCAGGAGTCTTAAGATGTTTATTTCCAAGTTCTCCTCATGCCTCATTGTCTTCTAAGTCATGCATGTGCATTTAAAAATCCTGTCAGTTGTGCTAATAATTAGTTCAAAAGTCTGTGCATGAGATAAGACAGTTCTGCAGCTGTGGAAGTATTTGCAGATTGAAGTGTGAATGATGCAGCCTTGATTTCAATGAGGACTCTAATGTTTGTTTTCTTTTAAAATGGCTTTGAAAGCGTGAAAATGGCCGTGTAAAATCTCTAGGAATTAACTCTAATAATGGTCATTCCTAGTTTAATTTATGGCGGATTAGTCTCTTTTACTAACCCAGTTTTTCACCTCCAGCTCTGGATAAGCTGAACTACAAAGTGGAGTCAAAGCGGCGTTATCCCTGGAGCTGTGATCGTGTCAACACTGAACATCATAAGACTTCAGCTAGATATATACGAGAGTGGATTGAGGAAAAGTGACTTGTTTGTGCAAGAGAAACATCCTCTCTGAATGTCACAAACTGCACATACCATATCTCCAGTTCTCCCCTGGGAACCCACAGACACGACGTGAGACATTTACTGCAGCAGCGGCAAATGAGCCTCTGGAAGCACGATTCGGATGATTCGGACTCGATACATCCAGCATAGAAACAGAATATATAAGTCGAGTATATAAGTAACTCCTGCTCACAGCGTGTCCTAAAAGCTCCATAAAAAGCTTTCAACTGGTTCAAAATGCAGCAGCAAGATTACTAACAGGAACAAAAAGAAGAGAGCACATTACGCCGGTGCTGGAGTCTCTTCACTGGCTCCTGTCCAGTTTAGAATCACATTTAAACTCCTCCTATTGATTTACAAAGCCATAAATGACATGGCCCCTCCCACCTCAAAGATGCTCTAGAACCATCTCATCCAATCAGAGCTCTTCACTCTCTAAATGCCGGCCTTCTGGTGGTGCCAAGAGTCTCTAAAAGCACAGTAGGAGGTAGAGCTCCTGTCCATGTTAAAGAGGCGACACAGTCTCTTCATTTAAGTCCAGGCTTAAAACGTTCCTCTTTGAAATGACTTATGGTCGGACCAGTTAGGAACAGAAATATAAAGCTACAGTTTCAGCTCCGCTGCCCTAGGAGCAACTCTGGGGGAAGTATGGCAGTTTGAGCATTATCCTCTGCTAAAACTTTCTATCTATAAATCTATCAAACAATATTTATAATTTAATTTAACTTGTATTTGTTCATTGCCTTTTCTTTTCCCACTTCCTCGCCGGTTGTGGGACAGGTTATGACCTGATGCTCAGATGCTCCTCGAGTCCCCGGAGAAGCGGTCTCTACTCCATATGAACGGTTCTTCATCTGCCTGGAAGAACTGGTTCTCCTCCTGAAGAACTGGTTCTCCTCCTGAAGAACTGGTTCTCCTCCTGAAGAACTGGTTCTCCTCCTGAAGAACTGGTTCTCCTCCTGAAGAACTGGTTCTCCTCCTGAAGAACTGCTTCTCCTCCTGAAGAACTGCTTCTCCTCCTGAAGAACTGGTTCTCCTCCTGAAGAACTGCTTCTCCTCCTGAAGAACTGCTTCTCCTCCTGAAGAACTGCTTCTCCTCCTGAAGAACTGGTTCTCCTCCTGAAGAACTGGTTCTCCTCCTGAAGAACTGGTTCTCCTCCTGAAGAACTGGTTCTCCTCCTGAGTGGCTCCAGCTCCTCTGTCTCTCTCTCGTCTGTGAGAGTCAGATCTCTCCTTCACTGTAGAACTCCTCCAGGTTTATACTTTTTCACAAGGAGGTTTTGTAGTTTTTCCTGCAGAAGGAGGAGCTAAGGACAGAGGACTCTGGGACATTTGTCCAAGGACAGGGAACGCTGGGACATTTGCCAAGTCCCTATGAACATTGTTTAATCCGTTTCCTCCGAGACAACAGCTGTGGTGATTTTGGGCATTACAAAAATAAATGTAATTGAATGAAACGAGTACATAAGTCGAGTACATAAGTCGAGTACATAAGTCGAGTATATTAGTCGAGTACATAAGTCGAGTATATTAGTCGAGTACATAAGTCGAGTACATAAGTCGAGTATATTAGTCGAGTACATAAGTCGAGTACATAAGTCGAGTACATAAGTCGAGTATATAAGTCGAGTACATAAGTCGAGTATATTAGTCGAGTACATAAGTCGAGTACATAAGTCGAGTACATAAGTCGAGTACATAAGTCGAGTATATTAGTCGAGTACATAAGTCGAGTACATAAGTCGAGTATATTAGTCGAGTACATAAGTCGAGTATATTAGTCGAGTACATAAGTCGAGTACATAAGTCGAGTATATTAGTCGAGTACATAAGTCGAGTACATAAGTCGAGTATATTAGTCGAGTACATAAGTCGAGTATATTAGTCGAGTACATAAGTCGAGTACATAAGTCGAGTATATTAGTCGAGTACATAAGTCGAGTATATTAGTCGAGTACATAAGTCGAGTACATAAGTCGAGTATATTAGTCGAGTACATAAGTCGAGTACATAAGTCGAGTACATAAGTCGAGTACATAAGTCGAGTATATTAGTCGAGTACATAAGTCGAGTATATTAGTCGAGTACATAAGTCGAGTACATAAGTCGAGTACATAAGTCGAGTACATAAGTCGAGTACATAAGTCGAGTACATAAGTCGAGTATATTAGTCGAGTACATTAGTCGAGTACATAAGTCGAGTACATAAGTCGAGTACATAAGTCGAGTATATAAGTCGAGTACATAAGTCGAGTATATTAGTCGAGTATATTAGTCGAGTACATAAGTCGAGTACATTAGTCGAGTACATTAGTCGAGTACATAAGTCGAGTACATAAGTCGAGTATATTAGTCGAGTATATTAGTCGAGTACATAAGTCGAGTACATAAGTCGAGTACATAAGTCGAGTACATTAGTCGAGTACATAAGTCGAGTACATTAGTCGAGTACATAAGTCGAGTACATAAGTCGAGTACATTAGTCGAGTACATTAGTCGAGTATATTAGTGACTCGACACAAGAATTGACTGTATTTCAACACAAATCTCCATTTGAACAGTATTTGTTTCAGCTGTTCCCCAATTGTATTAAATACTATTGTTCCATCAAATGTTGTGAATCTGAAGCAGCAATAGTAATAAAGCCTCATGAATAACAATGTACATGTGTCATAAATCTCACTCTTTATACCGGGTTTAGACCTCTGCTGTGCAGACAGCGCTCAGTCATGGCTGGTCACAAAGAGGCCTCTCTTGTGCATACAGTTCTATATTTATGTATGTTATATGTTATATGTGTAGATAACTGGTTGCAGAAGAACAAGATTACTTTTTAAAAAAGATTATGGAAAATGATGGTTATTCAACTTTACCAACAACTAAGCACATATTTGTGGACCCTGGGTTACAATGTGGGTGTGTGATGTCATTGAAGACCCCCGGCCGAGTTACAGATTGGAACATAGACAACCAGTGGCTTCCATTATTTTAATGGATTATTTTAGTATGTGTAGAAACTCGTCCTGTGATTCCTGGAAGGGTCTGATGCTTTTCAACAGATATAAGTTATGTAACTCGTTTTACTGTAAAAAAGTGACAAACTGTAATTTCTCTTGGATTTTACTGTGGAGCTCATTTGGTTTTCTTTTTACCTCTAAATCTGGTTCATAAGTTTGCTCAAGGTCATTCAATGGTGACTTCAGTGGTTGTGTGAGTGAAGCCTGAGTATCACAGCCGTGTACAGCAGCTCCGTGTGGTTGTGTGAGTGAAGCCTGAGTATCACAGCCGTGTACAGCAGCTCCGTGGTGTGTGTAACGAGAGCTTACGTCGGTCTGTACAATCATCCAGGCGTTGGTGAGGCCGATGTTCCCCTCTGCCCCGAAAAGCTCCAGGCCTTTCTTCAGGTCCCTCTGAGCGTACTGGTCGATCTGCGCACACAGGAAACATGAGGACTCTTAGAGACTGAAGCAAGTCATGGGACAGAAAGAGAATCGAACAGGTTTAGAGTGCATTTGCCAAAGACAGAAGTGACAACAACAGGAAATGTACTCCCTTGTCAACTGCCACATCTAAGAATCTCTTGATTAAATCCATTCAAATAGTCACTAAATTAGTCACTAAAAACAGAGATATCAAAATTAAATTGATGCTGGTTCAAAAATAAATAATTCAAAAATCAAAAACAAAAAAATCAGGCTTAATGTTTGAATATTTGATGTCTGATATTAGACATATGTACAGTATCTAGATGCAGAAAAGCATGTGACACCCCCAAGCCAAGTTACAGATCAGATCTATGGAGAGTCGCGCTCACTCACTGTCAGAATGCATGTTGTTCAAGGCATGTTTTTAGCAATAAAAACCCACTTGTAATTGAATATGTAAATATGGATGTGTTTAATGACTGAACATCCTGTGGAACAAACTGTTCATTGCTCTGGCGTTTGTCTGTAGAAGTTACTGTAACCTGAAAATATTTGGCTGTGAGCAAAGTCAAGTAA
Organism: Eucyclogobius newberryi; assembly: GCF_026437365.1. Taxonomy (NCBI): domain Eukaryota; kingdom Metazoa; phylum Chordata; class Actinopteri; order Gobiiformes; family Gobiidae; genus Eucyclogobius; species Eucyclogobius newberryi. The sequence goes on from NW_027316167.1 coordinate 41,743,966, forward strand.
AGTTGTCTTGGGTTGACAGGGAGCACTCAGGGCGGTAGTTTAGCTCGACAGTGCGCCCGAGGCTAAAGAGCACGCCGGCAGTTCACCGCACAGGAAGAAATAGAACCAACACATTCGACTGTAATCAGAGAAGATTTGTGGAATTGCATCGTTGCCCTGAGCGTTGTGTCTGGATGCTGTAAAATTGGCCCCTGAGACACTGCTGAAAATAGTCTGCTAATATTACAGCATATTCTTTGGCCCATTTTCAGAAAGTAAATGGCAGAACTTTTGTTGCAAACAAAAAGTTCTCACAATATTGAAGGTTTTGTACACAAACTCACTTTTACACCTTTATTCAGCTTGTCCTGACCTGAGGTATTTGTCATCATGTTCGTGGCAGAACGAAATGCTGCTTTTTTGCCTCAAACAAACTTTCTACAATAACATGAAAGTAGTTTCTCCGTTGTTGCTTAACTAGCTTGTTTGCTAACGGGGGGAAGTAGGGCCGCAGCCTCAAAACGCTTTGCCATGTTTGCCCCAACAAACCAGTGTCAGATCATTTCAGAAAAAGTCTGAATATAATGATCAGATTCATAAACACACTGTGAGGAGGCAATAAGCCTCTACAAAAATGTATATCACGTAATCTGGGTCATTCCTCTCCGAAAACAGATGTGTGTGATAACGAGAGTAACGGGACAGGAACAAAAAGGGACGAATACACGTAGGACTTCTGCAGAGGCACTAAACTGTCAATCTGAGGAAGGAGAAGTCTGATCTAGTTGTAAATGACAAATGACCACAGAATCCCTGGCGTTTCCGATGCATCGCTGAAATATACGGAATGATTGCTGGCTCTGTTTGAGTTTGTCCTGAGACGAGGAGGAGGAAGTGGTGATGGGCCTGACAAGTATCAAAGACTGCAGTATTTTTGCCCTAATAGAGACCTGGTGCACAGCCAATGCCCAGGATGGAGAGCCTTACGTGGATGGCAAACCTCTAGATTAACAAGCTTTACTGTAACTGGCGCTGTACCACGCACATTGAACTCTTGTCCGTGTCACTTCGCCCCTTCTATTTGCCTCGTAAATTCCCTCAACTTTTTGTAACTGTGGTGTAAATTCACCCGAAGGAACACGTCACGTGTCCAACTAGGTGGAATAAGCCTCTTTTCTCAAAACCAAAGACATGATCATCCACTTCAGAAAGAACCCTCACACCCGACGTGACAGATATCGAAGGGAAACGGTGCAGTGGGTGGAGTCATATAAATACCGGTACCTTGGAACAATTATTGACTCAAAACTGAACTTTTTATTACATTGTACTTTGCTGTAAATATCCAGACTCACTATCTTCTTGATCTATAACAAAAAATCTGCATTTTAACAATATCAATGTCAGTATTAAGTATTATTGGCCTGTAGATGTTGTGATGCCATCTGAAACCCAGCAACAGGCCCCTCCTCTTCACCTGAGATTATGACCTCATCAAATTCTAGCTATTTGTATTGACAGTCATATATTTATGTCATTAACTCCAGGCCCATAGCCAGGATTTCTATGGGGGGGTTCTTTTTGTGTCAAGGTGGACCTTTTTAGTATTTTTAGTATCAAGTATCAACCCGGTTTTAGCGAAAACGAAACTTGGTCATTTTTGCACACCTCTAATATCTGTGGTCCTCAAGTGAAAAATGATACAAAATATTGAAAGTTACTGCTACAGACGGCAGAGGCAGAGCCAGACATTATAAACATCCGGGGCTCAGCCCAAAAAGAAAGGGAGAGGGTTCATTCTGGCCAATATGATGTGGTTTTAGTGCAGTTACAGACAGTGACCCTCATAAGGCAAAGACAGACTTTTTGCCTTCTGAGAGAGCTCCTCCCTCCAAAAAACGTTGAACAGCAGAGGTGACATTTAGTTATTCAAGAAATTGTACATCTTGATGTCCTTTAAAACAATCAGTGACAAAACAAATATGAAAAACATGCTCCTGACAGGGATCAAACTCACAACACTAATGTCCACAGACTGCTCTAGGCTCGTCAGCCCTCTGAGGATGAAGGGCTGTTTTAGAATTAGAGTGATCTTTATTGAAAGTAAAAGTCAGTCTTACCTTTAGCAGACACCTTCCTCGTGAGCTGTTTGTCCTGTAGTTTCTCTGCTTTAGCTTTGTAGATGAATAAAACCTGAGCCACTGCTACGACCACAATGACTTCATGGTTTGAACGATCATGTGCTGTTGTTGTCTCTTCTACGTTAGATAAACTTTGTTTTTCAGCACATGTTCTGAATGTCTCTTTTTCCAGTCGATCTGCTCTTGTGTCCATCACTTTTTGCAAAACCTCAGTTAAATGATAGAAAAGGCCAAATTGGTCAGATTGCGTGACGTGCTGTAAACACCGCCCACTTTCTACGCTCCCGCCCACTTTCTACATGCAGCCAATCATACATCAGTTCAACAAAAATAACCAATGAAACGGGTAAAGAGAATTGATGCCACTGCTGGATACGAACCCTGGTACAAACTACAAACCAACGCTCGACCTGTTGCGCTAAGCATTTAATGATGTCATGGTACATTTTTAAAAATTTAAAATATCGGGGGCTTTTGGACAGAGATCCGGGGCTCAAGCCCGAAAGCCAGGGCCTGGCTCCGCCCATGATCGACGGACCTTTTCGGCCCAAATGGGCGGTTCGTTCGAACCCCCCCAAACCCCCTCGGCTACGGGCCTGAACTCAATTATATGATTAGATACTAGAGCGGATTTGCAGAGCCTGAATCACACATAGTGGTCTCACATACAATAGTTCAACGTTCTGATGAAGCAGCTGTTGTGTTCTCTCTTCACACAGTTAGAACAGGCTCAGCCCCCTGTGCTCCTCGCTCACATCTGTGCTGCAGTTATAATGGCAGCTAATCCACTCCTGTGTCAGTGAATAGTGTTTCAAATGTACCAGGAGCCTGCTGGGTGCGATGGCACCAACACATAGCAGCTAATCACAGCATACGGTCCTTTGTCATGGTCTTATCCGGCGTATGCGCCTCACCGCATTGGCCCGTGCAGTTATTAGACATGGCACGCAGCAAATAGCCCGCCTCAACCTGCACCGAGAGGGTTTTTTATTAGATACACTGATTTCACCCAGACAGACAGCAAAAAAGAAACTACAACTGAAGATGACGGTAACGACGCCCGTCGGAGACAATCAGAGGTGCTCAAAGTTCAAGTAGCCGCGGTGTGTGACCTAGCGAAGTCGATGTCAGACACTGTAATATTTTCTGGTCCCCTGCCCAATCGGATCAATGCTGAATTGTACAGCCGTCTCTCAGCATTCAACAACTGGTTATCCAGATGGTGCCCTCAAAACAACGTAGTCTTTATTGATAACTGGAGTGCGTTTTGGGGAAAGCCCGGGCTCATACGCAGGGATGGCATCCATCCGACCTTCGGAGGGTACATCCCTATTAGTTCGGAATTTGACCGATAGTCTTAGTCGTGTTAAGTGACCATCTAGGGATGAGCCCCAGGTGCAGAGCAGCAGTTCAAGACGCTCCTCTGTCGCTGAACTCTCGCCCGTTCTGTTACATGTGAAGTGTTCAGATTCAAGACAGATAGAGACTGTGTGTGTCCCTCGTGTCCCTCGTGTCCCTCGTGTCCCTCGTGTCCCTCGTACAAATAATGCCAAAAAGTCACATCTCAGAAAAAATATTTTAGGCGTCAGACCAAATAACTTAAGGAAAATAACAATCACAAATGACACAAATAAACAAATGAATAAACACGTAAAATGTGGACTGCTAAACATTAGAGCAATTTCCTCCAAATCGCTCTTAGTTAATGAATTAATTAGTGACTATAACATAGATCTTCTAGCTCTAACTGAAACGTGGCTTCAACAAGACGACTACGTCAGACTAAATGAGTCCACCCCACCCACCCATGTTAACCCCACCCACCCATGTAAACCCCACCCACCCATGTTAACCCCACCTACCCATGTTAACCCCACCCACCCATGTTAACCCCACCCACCCATGTTAACCCCACCCACCCATGTTAACTTTCAGACCTCCAGGAGCACAGGCCGAGGTGGTGGTGTGGCAGTGATCTCACACTCAAGCCTACTCATGAGCCCTAAAACTAACAATGCATTTCACTCATTTGAAAGCCTTATGCTGTCAATCACATGTCCAAATATGAAAAACCAAAAAGGAGTTTTGTTCATAGTTATCTACCGACCCCCTGGTCCCTATTCAGAGTTTTTAACAGAGTTTTCTGACTTTATATCAAACTTAGTGTTAGCCTGGGATAAAATAGTTATAGTTGGAGACTTTAATATCCACGTGAACATGAGTGATGACTCTCTCAGTAATGCCTTCAGCGCCTTGTTAGACAGCATTGGTTTCACTCAGAATGTAAATAAAGCGACTCACACTCACAAGAACACTCTGGATCTTGTCCTAACGTATGGAACAGAGATTAGTGACCTCATTGTCCTCCCTCAAAACCCTATATTGTCAGATCATTTCCTAATTACCTTTCAGTTTATTCTTAGAGATCATCCAGTCCCACAAAATAAAGTTATAATGAAAAGGACAATATCTGAAAAATCGATCTCAAAATTCAAAGAAATAATAGAGCCAATATTCAGTGACATGTCATGTGATCATGTCATGTGATCCTGCTGAGAACAGTTTTAGTCCCAGTTTAAGTGATCAATGTGTCGACTTGACCATGAATTCTCTGAAGTCTGCTCTTGACGTTGTCGCGCCGTTAAAACAGAAGGTCATTAGGCCAAAGCGCGCCTCCCCATGGTACAACCAAGAACTGCGTTCACATAAACAAAAAGTTAGAAAGTTAGAGGGATTATTTCGTCGCTCTCACACAGAAGAATCCCTAAAAGCATGGAAAAGTTGCCTGCTGTCCTATAAGCAGGCTCTGCGTAAGGCCCAAACCAGATATTATTCAAATCTAATAGAAGTCAACAAAAGTAACACTAAATTCCTTTTCAGCACTGTAGCTAGGCTAACAAACTGTCACAGTGCAGTAGAGCCCTCAATCCCAGCTACACTCAGCTCTGATGATTTCCTCCTATTTTTTAATAATAAAATAAAAACAATCAGAGATAAATTAGATGAAATTACCCCCGCTATTAGCCCTGAACTAGCCCAAGCTGTAAATCTAACGTCCCATATAAATCCACCTGTAAACCTAGAAAGGTTCACAGCTGCTGATCAAGCAGAGATAACTTCAGCCATTATGTCCTCTAAAAGCTCAACTTGTGTCCTAGACCCCATTCCAAGCTCCTCAAAGACATTCTCCCCCTAATTATAGACCCTATTCTTAATATAATAAATAATTCACTCGAAAGTGGCTATGTTCCACAGTCCTTCAAACATGCAGTCATTAAACCTCTTCTGAAAAAGCCTAATCTAGATCCCGACCTATTGGTAAACTACAGACCTATTTATAATCTTCCCTTTGTCTCTAAAATCCTTGAAAAAGTTGTAGTAAAACAGCTTTGTCGCCACCTGCAGGACAATAACTTATTTGAAGTTTTCCAGTCAGGGTTCAGAGCCCACCACAGCACTGAAACTGCACTAGTTAAAGTCACAAATGATTTGTTATTAGCCGCTGACGATGGACTGGTCTCAATCCTGGTTCTGTTGGACCTCAGCGCAGCGTTTGACACCATCGACCACAACATTCTACTGCAGAGGTTAGAATGTGATGTAGGTGTTGGAGGAACAGCCCTCAGCTGGTTTAAATCCTATCTATCTGATAGGTTCCAATTTGTTAATGTAAACCAGAGCTCCTCACCAAGCTCTAAAGTTATTTACGGTGTGCCACAGGGTTCAGTACTCGGTCCAATTCTGTTGCTGCCGTTAGGTCACATGATCAGGTCACATGACATTAACTTCCACTGCTATGCAGACGACACTCAGCTGTATTTATCAATGAAACCTGATCAGAGCGATCAAGTAGACAGACTTAGTACTTGTGTGAAGGAGATAAAAACCTGGAGGACACTTAACTACCTGCTTCTTAACCCTGAAAAAAACGAGGTCATTGTGCTGGTCCTAAGCATCTACGAGACTCTCTATCTGAGCAGATAGTCACACTGGACAATGTCAGTGTAGCCTCCAGTTCTACTGTAAAAAACCTTGGAGTCTTATTTGACCAGGAGCTCTCATTTAAAGCTCATATAAATCAAGCTTGTAAAACAGCCTATTTCCATTTGCGCAACAAGAGCCAAAATCAGAAGAATCCTGCCTAAAAGTGATGCCGAAAAACTTATCCATGCATTTGTAACGACTAGATTAGACTACTGTAACTCCTGCTTGCAGCGTGTCCTAAAAGCTCCATAAAAAGCTTTCAACTGGTTCAAAATGCAGCAGCAAGATTACTAACAGGAACAAAAAGAAGAGAGCACATTACGCCGGTGCTGGAGTCTCTTCACTGGCTCCCCGTCGAGTCCAGAATCAAATTCAAAATTCTACTCTTGACCTACAAAGCCATAAATGACATGGCCCCATCCTACCTCAAAGATGCTATAGAACCATATCATCCAAACAGAGCTCTTCACTCTCAGAATGCCGGCCTTCTGGTGGTGCCAAGAGTCTCTAAAAGTACTGTAGGAGGTAGAGCGTTTAGCTACCAAGCTCCTGTGTTATGGAATCAGCTCCCGACCCATGTTAAATATGCTGACACAGTCTCTTCATTTAAGTCCAGGCTTAAAACGTTCCTCTTCGAAATCGCTTATGGTCAGACTAGTTAGGAACAGAAAGATAAACCCACAGCTTCAGCTACGCTGCCCTAGGAGTAACTATGCTGGGGGAAGTATGACAGCTTGAGCACTATCCTCTTCTTCTGACTACTTATGCTATCAAACAATATTTATTTTTTGATTCCACTTGCAAACTGTTCACCGCCTTCTTTTCTTTCTCTCACTCCTGAGGACCTGTGGACCCAGATGCCCCTCTCCTGGTGAAGTGGTCCCTGCCCTGTGTGGACGGTCCCTCATCTGCCTGAAGAGTGGCTCCAGCTCGCCTCAGTCGGTCCCTCATCTGCCTGAAGAGTGGGTCCAGCTCGCCTCCGACGGTCCCTCATCTGCCTGAAGAGTGGCTCCAGCTCGCCTCAGTCGGTCCCTCATCTGCCTGAAGAGTGGGTCCAGCTCGCCTCCGACGGTCCCTCTTCTGCCTGAAGAGTGGCTCCAGCTCCAGTCTCCTCGTGTCCGTCTGTGAGAGTCGGATCTCTCCTTCACTGGAACTCCTCCAGGTTTCTACGCTTTTTTCCCAAAGAGGTTTTTTTGTAGTTTTTCCTGGCCGAGAAGGAGAGTCTAAGGACAGAGGACCCTGGGACATCGTCCCTCGCCACCACAGACATTGTCTGACTCCCTCGCCACCACAGACATTGTTGATTCATTTCTCCCTGTGGCCCTCAGAGGCAACTGTTGTTGTGATTTTGGGCCTTACAAAAATAAATTGATTTGATTTGATGAGCTCTTCATAATGAAGAGAGGGAACAGAGAAAGAGAAGACCCAAGAGCAATATATATATATATATATATATATATATATATATATATATATATATATATATATATATATATATATATATATATATACGGTAAGATGGGCTACCCAGAGCAGTGATGTGCACACATTCCTCTCACTTCTCATGACTCAAAATGACACACATGGTGGAAGGAAAATGTCTCTCTGCACTGTTTCTCTTTCTTCTTTAGTCTGATAATAACAGATCAAGACTGATCTGCGCAGGTGTTAAAGCTTTCTACAGCTGCGCTGCGAGTGACCGATGCACTGATGCACCACTGTGTGCTCAGTGAATGAGGCCACGCCCCTCAAGTTCCATGTCAGAGGTTCAGATCCGGTCCGGAATCCACTTTTTCATGGCCTACAGTACATGCAGTAGGCTAATCCTCCAGCTGCTCCTGACCATGAACCAGGACCATCATCTTCTGTTCTGAGAGTGAGTCCAGTTCAGGTTTAGTTCTGGGATTAGTCCCATTTGAGGAGGTGTTTGTGCTACACTTAGGGTTCGGGTTCGGGGTGCTAAACGTCTCTGTTCATCAGCATGCACATCAGACCTGTGCTGCTATATCTGCAGAGCTCATTTCATTGACATTACGCTCAGTTTGTTTGTCACTATTAATTACAATGACCTGCTGCTCATGGCGAACCAAACTGTGATTAGCCAACTCATTAGAGGCCCATGCACTGCTATGAACCTGAATCTATCTCATTCAAATAAATGGACAAATCCTTTTGCAATCTATTCTGGACGGTCAGCTGTCAACTGTATCAGTGCATATGTAACCTGACCTAACCCAGGTGTAGGTACACAAGGTACCTACACACAAGGTGAGCAATAATATCATCCATAAAGACATAGAACATTCTAAATATGTGTGAATTTAGATCATCTCCAGGTCTTTTTATTGGTTAAGAAGATACCACTGTAACATGGTTAAAAGCTAAACGCTCCCTCCATGGTGAATCTTCACTTAACTTTTCTATTGATTCCTGTATTAGCCTTCTGTCCTCACACGTGTCTGACCCATTGTCCCCTGTCTCAAGTCTTTTAATGCTCTTAAACAGTTTGTTCTTTTCTCACATATCGACGTCCTGCCCGTCACTATCGGCCCCTCCGCACATCTCCGGCATCAGCAGGAGCTTCACGTGGACCTAACAGGCTCATGGACCTTGTATCTCAGCCCAAGGTCAGCGCGCATCAATGCTGGACGTGTGAGGGGATCGACTATCCGTGGTGTAAACAAGACTATTGGACTGTGGTCTGTTTACTGACCACACCAAAGCTCAGAAGACTAAAGCTTTAGGCTGCCTCCCCAACGATTTATTTAGATGGTGTTTGTTTAGGTTAGATTGAGGCGGGTTGATGTTAGCCTGTGTTAGCCCGTTAGCTTGTGTTTGTGTTTACTGACCACACAAAAGTTTGGGAGGATAAAGTTTTTGGCTGCATCCCCAAAACTATTTATTTAGAATGTATTTGTTTGGATTAGAATGAGATTGTTGGTGTTAGCATGTTAGCTTGGTGAGTTTGTCATGTGTTTGCTGGCCACATCAAAGCCCGGGAAACTAAAGCTAAAGCCAAATATACAAATGCATGTTTATTATTTCTTTGAATTAAGCGGCAAAGGGATATGTTATCAAGTACAATTTTAAACACATATGCAACTGTACCTCTATAAGTATGTGCGTCGGCCTCTGTGGATTTCACTCTGAGCACATGGCACCACAGAGCCAAAGTACGGGGCCCTCCTGGACCTTAGACAAGCAGCAATAATCTCCTCCTCGTACTCTCAGATGAAGAAGTAATATGTGCTACTCCCTCTACTGGCATTTAAGCTGAGACCCATGTGAAGGTCGAGAACAAGAGCACCTATACTCAAGGGTCACCAATGTAGCCTTTAACGGCCAGCGACCACGCTCAGAGGTGTATGAGGTGTGTGAGCGAGCACGTGTGAGCGAGCACGTGTGAGCGAGCACGTGTGAGCGAGCACGTGTGAGCGAGCACGTGTGAGCGAGCACGTATGAGGATGTGACGTGGTACTCCAGCGAAGCAGAGCCAGCACAAACTTAAGAGTTTTTCTTCTTTTATTCATGTTGTATTTAAAGACACCACAAAGTGCACACAGACCATCAAAACAATATAATCGTATATTGCATAAACATATACACTTATACACACATACACATGTATATATTTATATACACATATACACACATCAGGTTACTGGAACATTGCTACCCACCACTCGATACAGAAACCTGCGTCCTAGACCGAGGCCCCCCCCACGGGAAAGCCAACACCAGACCCTCCCTAATGACTCCAGGACCTACACACACACCTACACACTCACCTACAAACACACCTACACACTCACCTACACACACACCTACACACACACCTACACACTCAGCTATACACACACCTACACACTCACCTACACACACACCTACACACACACCTACACACTCAGCTATACACACACCTACACACACACCTACACACACACCTACACACTCACCTACAAACACACCGACACACTCAGCTATACACACACCTACACACTCACCTACACACACACCTACACACTCAGCTATACACACACCTACACACTCACCTACACACACACCTACACAATCACCTACACACACACCTACACACACACCTATACACACACCTATACACACACCTACACACTCACCTACACACACACCTACACACACACCTACACACACACCTACACACACACCTACACACACACCTACACACTCACCTACACACACACCTACACACACACCTATACACACACCTACACACACACCTACACACACGCTATACACTCACCTACACACACACCTACACACACACCTATACACTCACCTACACACACACCTATACACACCTACACACACACCTACACACACCTATACACACAGCTACACACACACCTACACACTCACCTACACACACCTATACACACACACCTATACACACCTACACACACACCTACACACACCTATACACTCACCTACACACACACCTATACACACCTACACACACACCTACACACACCTATACACTCACCTACACACACACCTACACACACACCTATACACACACCTACACACACACCTACACACACCTATACACACAGCTACACACACACCTACACACTCACCTACACACACACCTACACACACCTATACACTCACCTACACACACACCTATACACACCTACACACACACCTACACACACCTATACACTCACCTACACACACACCTACACACACACCTATACACACACCTACACACACACCTACACACACCTATACACACACCTACACAAACACCTACACACACACCTATACACACACCTACACACTCACCTACACACACCTACACACTCACCTACACACACACCTACACACTCACCTACTCACACACCTACACACACACCTATACACTCACCTACACACTCACCTACACACACACCTATACACACACCTACACACTCACCTACACACACACCGACACACACACCTATACACACACCTACACACTCACCTATACACACAGCTACACACACACCTACACACTCACCTACACACACACCTATACACACACCTACACACTCACCTACACACACACCTACACACACACCTACACACACACACCTATACACTCACCTACACACACCTATACACACACACCTATACACTCACCTACACACACACCTATACACACCTACACACACACACCTACACACACCTATACACTCACCTACACACATACCTATACACACCTACACACTCACCTACACACACCTATACACACACCTAAACACACACCTACACACTCACCTACACACACACCTATACACACACCTACACACACACCTACACACACCTATACACACACCTACACAAACACCTACACACACACCTATACACACACCTACACACACACCTACACACACCTACACACTCACCTACACACACAACTATACACACACCTACACACACACCTACACAAACACCTACAGACACACCTATACACACACCTACACACACACCTACACACACCTATACACTCACCTACACACACACCTACACACACCTACACACACACCTATACACACACCTACACACACACCTACACACACCTATACACTCACCTACACACACCTATACACTCACCTACACACAAACCTATACACACACCTACACACACACCTACACACACATATACAAACACCTACACACACACCTACACACACCTATACACACACAAACACACACACCTACACACACACCTACACACTCACCTACAAACACACCTACACACACACCTATACACACACAAACACACACACCTACACACACATATACACATAGACCTATACACACACCTATACACACACATATACACATACACCTACACACACACCTATACACACACATTTACACATACACCTACACACACACCTATACACACACATTTACACACACACCTACACACACACCTACACACATACCTACACACACACCTACACACACCTACACACACACCTATACACACACCTATACACACACCTACACACACACCTATACACACACCTACACACACACACCTACACACACCTATACACACACCTACACACACACCTATACACACACCTACACACACACCTACACACACCCATACACACACCTATACACACACCTACACACACACACCTACACACACCTATACACACACCTACACACACACCTATACACACACCTACACACACACCTACACACACCCTTACACACACCTATACACACACCTACACACACACACACACACCTAAACACACCTATACACACACACACACACACACACACCTATACACACACATATACACACACCTACACACACACCTACACACACCTATACACACACCTACACACACACCTACACACACCTATACACACACCTACACACACACACCTATACACACACCTACACACACACCTATACACACACATATACACATACACCTACACACATACATATACACACACCTACACACACACCTACACACACCTATACACACAGCTACACACACACACCTATACACACAGCTACACACACCTATACACACACCTATACACACACCTACACACACACCTATACACACACCTATACACACATATACACACACCTATACACACACCTATACAGACACATATACACACACCTACACACACACCTACACACACCTATACACACACCTACACACACACACCTATACACACACCTATACACACACCTATACAGACACATATACACACACCTACACACACACCTACACACACCTATACACACACCTACACACACACACCTATACACACACCTATACACACACCTACACATACACCTACACACACACACCTATACACACACCTATACACACACCTACACACACACCTACACACACATATACACACACCTATACACACACCTACACACACACCTATACATACACCTACACACACACCTACACACACACCTATACACACACCTACACACACACCTACACACACACCTACACACACACCTATACAGACACCTACACACACACCTACACACACCTATACACACACCTACACACACACCTACACACACATATACACACACCTATACACACACCTATACACACACCTATACACATACACCTATACACTCACCTACACACACACCTATACACACACCTACACACACACCTACACACACCTATACACTCACCTACACACACACCTACACACACACCTACACACACACACCTACACACACACACCTACACACACCTATACACACACATATACACATACACCTATACACTCACCTACACACACACCTATACACACACCTACACACACACCTACACACACCTATACACTCACCTACACACACACCTACACACACACCTACACACACCTACACACACACACCTATACACATACACCTATACACACACCTATACACACACCTATACACACACATATACACACACCTACACACACCTATACACACACATATACACACACCTACACACACACCTACACACACATCTATACACACACATATAAACATACACCTACACACACCTAAACACACACCTATACACACACCTATACACACACATATACACACACCTACACACACACCTATACACACATATACACACACCTACACACACACCTACACACACACATATACACACACCTATACACACACCTACACACACACCTATACACACACACCTATACACACACCTATACACACACCTACACACACACCTATACATACACCTACACACACACACACACACACCTATACACACACCTACACACACACCTATACACACACATATACACACACCTATACACACACACCTATACACACACACCTATACACCCACATACACAAACACCTATACACACACACACACACACACACACCTACACACACACATACACACACACACATACACACACACCTACACACACACCTACACACACCTACACACACACACACACACACCTCCAAAAAAATACTAAATAAAAAAAAGTAAAGAAATATTGAATAAAAATAATAATAATAAGAAAACAAAGAATAATAATGATGATGATGATGATGATTATTATTATTATTAGGCCCGAGCGCCACAAGCTGGCGAGAGGCCTATTAATCTCGTAAGGCCGTGCGAAGCACGGCTGCGAAAGTGCGCACGTAGTGCGCACAAAATCGAGCGCGAAGCGCTCGCCCACTTCCAAACACTCACTAACGCACTCCTCCACTCATGCACGCCCCGTGCATACTAATTAGTTGTAGGAAAATGGAACATTACCGTTGTAAACGGGCGAAGCCCGTGCAAAAGTTCGCACTAAACGAGCACTTTACATTGGAAGCACTCATTTGCGCTAAGTAGCTCACGAATACGTTCCCCATCTCTTGCATGTTCCGTGCATATAAGCATGTAAGGCAAAAATTGAACATTATTACTGTATAGAGGGCCAAAAACACAAAGTGGGCGGAGCCCACTCAAAATTATCGAAAGTACCCGTCAGTGACCAGGGACCCACACCATGAGGTAGGAAAGCGCGAGCGCTTTCCGAAAATGTATAGTTTATGATATTTGAAAAATGGGAAACATTGTTTTCGCATCGGAATATTATTCTTTCTTTCTTTCTTCTTCTTCTTCTTCTCGGGACCAACCCCCCTATTTTTCACCCAGTGAACATTGACGAAAAGTCACAAAAATTTGCACGCCTCTAAAAATCGTGCCTCTCTACATTCTGGCTATTTCCCTTTTCTAAAATTAAAAAAATTGGCGCGTCAGCGCCCCCAAATGTACCAAAAATGCATTGAGAGATGGGAAATGACCCAAAAAAAATCTGATCGTAGAATCATGAAATTTGGCGCAGAGGTAGATGGTGACAAGAGAAGTAAAAAATATTATTACGGCAACGCCGTCCGCCCAACCAAATGTCGGCCATATTGCTTCAAAAATGGCTAAACATGACTTCGGAGTTTTTCCAAACGTCGTACTTTTACGAACTCCTCCCAGGGCGTTGGCCCTAAAAAGCTGAAATTTGGTGAAAATGCTACTGAGGAGTGGGACATCAAAAGTTATCCAAATTACATTGATACCTCTCACGGTCTCTGTGCGGCGAAGCCACAAACTGTAGCTAGAATTTCAGAAATCTCCCATATTTAAAATTTCTGCCGTTTGCGCAGATAAAGTCCGAATTGCGTCAAATTAGAATCAGTTGTTAAACTCTTTGCCCTAAACCTACTTGAGGTGAAATAAATTCATTTGGCGCCACAGCGCCCCCTACAGATTTTATATGGAGGTTAAATGTTTAGTTTTGCGAAATTATATGAAATTTGACACACAACTCAATTTTAGCATCCCCATCAAAAAAGTCAATGACTCATGTCATAATTGTTATGGCGTTGCCGTAACGATGACCGAAACCTTTCATGTTATTCCAATGGGGAAATCGCCAGAACATGTTTACACTTTAGACTTTCACAAACTCCTCCCAGGGCGTCAGCCCTATTAACCTGAAATTTGGTGAGACTCATCTTCAAGACCATCAAAAGTTATCCACATTTTCATTCAAAGAGTCACGGTGTCTGTGCGGCAAAGCCGCACATTTTGCCAAGAATTCAAAATAAAATTGCTTTTTGATGGTAAAACAAAGGGGAGAAGATGTGACAGCGTCACAGATTCAGCAGTAGGCGTAATAAAAGGACAATTGGGGCGCGTTAGCGCCCCCTCCTCTTGCGGC
Source organism: Eucyclogobius newberryi (assembly GCF_026437365.1). Classification (NCBI taxonomy): domain Eukaryota; kingdom Metazoa; phylum Chordata; class Actinopteri; order Gobiiformes; family Gobiidae; genus Eucyclogobius; species Eucyclogobius newberryi. The sequence continues at coordinate 41,759,847 of NW_027316167.1, forward strand.
GTGGCGGCGGTGTGGCGGCGGCGTGGCGGCGGCGTGGCGAGGGCCGATCATTGCCGCTTGCGGCTATATTTATTATTATTATTATTATTATTATTATAATAATACATACAGTACTTTATATAAAAAATAAGCATTTTGAGCCAAGAAAAAGGCAAAAATCGCTACAAAATTTCGACCTTTGTTTGAGCTGGTGGTCCCTGCTGCTGGTCCCTGCTGGTGGTCCCTGCTGCTGGTCCCTGCTGGTGGTCCCTGCTGCTGGTCCCTGCTGCTGGTCCCTGCTGGTGGTCCCTGCTGCTGGTCCCTGCTGGTGGTCCCTGCTGCTGGTCCCTGCTGGTGGTCCCTGCTGCTGGTCCCTGCTGGTGGTCCCTGCTGCTGGTCCCTGCTGGTGGTCCCTGCTGGTAGTCCCTGCTTGTGGTCCCTGCTGGTGGTCCCTGCAGCTGGTCCCTGCTGGTGGTCCCTGCTGGTGGTCCCTGCTGGTGGTCCCTGCTGCTGGTCCCTGCTGCTGGTCCCTGCTGGTGGTCCCTGCTGGTGGTCCCTGCTGGTGGTCCCTGCTGCTGGTCCCTGCTGGTGGTCCCTGCTGGTGGTCCCTGCTGGTGGTCCCTTCTGGTGGTCCCTGCTGCTGGTCCCTGCTGGTGGTCCCTGCTGGTGGTCCCTGCTGGTGGTCCCTTCTGGTGGTCCCTGCTGGTGGTCCCTGCAGCTGGTCCCTGCTGGTGGTCCCTGCTGGTGGTCCCTTCTGGTGGTCCCTTCTGGTGGTCCCTGCTGGTGGTCCCTGCTGGTGGTCCCTGTCAGCCGATCACGGTCAGTTTGTTTTATATTGCGCTCTATGAGAAAAAGGTTTTCTGGATTGTGGAGGATTTTTTTCACAGCAGTTCCAATGGACTGGCCTCAAGTCCAACTCACAAAATGTTTAAGCTTGTAATACTCAATCCAGATATTATACTACATCCTTCCTGTGCTCCTGGAAGGATACATCTGTACACTATACTGAGTCAGAGAAGGCAGAAGAGCGTCTGACAGGGAGTGAAAAGCAGCAAACCACAAGATCAGACATGTTCAAATTCTGAAATCAAGTGAGCAACACACTCGGCGGCACATTACACCAGATGTGACTGAACAAAGAGGATGTCACACCTGGTGGCAGGGCCGTGGAAGCTGCTATGTCCCACAGAGAGAACAAAGAGGATGACACACCTGGTGGCAGAGCCGTGGAAGCTGCTATGTCCCACAGAGAGAACAAAGAGGATGACACACCTGGTGGCAGAGCCGTGGAAGCTGCTATGTCCCACAGAGAGAACAAAGAGGATGACACACCTGGTGGCAGGGCTCGGATGTTCTGTCCTACACAAGCATCACACACCTCACACTTCTTGTACTCAACTCTCAAAATCCTTTTAGTGCTTGAATGTGTTCATACCCAATGCTAACATGTCAGGTAGTGGAAAGAGCTTTAAAACTGCATAATATATGACCTTTGGGCACTTGAACCAAAAGTTGATTCACTTTTCAAAGATTATAAACTTGTAAAATTGTACTCTGAAAACACCCTCTGACCCAGTTCAGCTTTTGCAGTGACGTTCATGCTTTTAAATAGGTCGATATGACGACAGCATTTCTGTGTCCTATAATCTGCACAAGTCAGCCTTTCCAATCAAAGAGCATGGCCAATAAAAAGGCCAGTGACACAAATTCAGAACCACTGCAAAATGTGTCTTTTATTGTTTGAATTTTCGCTTCATTCATTTTCAAACGAAAGGACATCAGTCACAGCGCTACCATGTAACTCTGTGAGCCCTTTGCGTCCATTGAATTTCAGAAGCGCAAGTTTGCTATAAATGAGAAATATCAAATGTAAGTAGGTCATTAGTGAGGAGAAGGCCACATTGATGTTGTCCCAGGGAAATCGGAGGCCTTTAAATATGTGAACCTCAGCAAAGCGAGCTTCATCCATAATTTATGCAGCGCGGAGCCCCCCAGAGCTGCGGAAAGAACCAGGATGTGGAGGTGTGCTTGGTCCCACTGAAATGTAGATTGGCAAATGTGGAATTTACCATTATAATGTATTGAAGAATGGAGAAATATCAAAGGTTGAATGGACAATTTTTTTGGCTCAAATCTGAGTCTTATTTCCTCGTGGCGTGGACTGTCCATTAGTCCTGCCACGTATCAATCATAAAACGCACCTACTGCTCACCTGCAGAGCCTGGTTCACCTGCAGAGCCTCGTTCACCTGCAGAGCCTGGTTCACCTGCAGAGCCTCGTTCACCTGCAGAGCCTGGTTCACCTGCAGAGCCTCGTTCACCTGCAGAGCCTCGTTCACCTGCAGAGCCTCGTTCACCTGCAGAGCCTGGTTCACCTGCAGAGCCTGGTTCACCTGCAGAGCCTGGTTCACCTGCAGAGCCTGGTTCACCTGCAGAGCCTCATTCACCTGCAGAGCCTCGTTCACCTGCAGCCTCATGCGGCTCGTCCCCAGGAGAGCAGCACGTTTCCGCGTGTCTAAGTGCATTGATCTATCATAATATAGTTCCCTCAGTGTACGAAACAAAATTAAGACAGAGAAAGACAGTTCGAGACTCTGAAGAGACGGAAATCTACAGGACACGAGAGATGCGATGCGATCCGTCGCGCAAATAAACCAACGCACGTGTGTGTTATATCAGACCACACGGGGGAGTGGCATGTGCACGGGGGAGTGGCACGCGCACGGGGGAGTGGCACGCGCACAGGGGAGTGGCACGCGCACGGGGGAGTGGCACGCGCTCGGGGGAGTGGCACGTGCACGGGGGAGTGGCACGGGGGAGTGGCACGCGCTCGGGGGAGTGGCACGCGCACGGGGGAGTGGCACGTGCACGGGGGAGTGGCACGCGCACGGGGGAGTGGCACGCGCACGGGGGAGTGGCACGCGCACGGGGGAGTGGCACGCGCACGGGGGAGTGGCACGTGCACGGGGGAGTGGCACGGGGGAGTGGCACGTGCACGGGGGAGTGGCACGCGCACGGGGGAGTGGCACGCGCACGGGGGAGTGGCACGCGCACGGGGGAGTGGCACGTGCACGGGGGAGTGGCACGGGGGAGTGCCACGCGCTCGGGGGAGTGGCACGTGCACGGGGGAGTGGCACGCGCTCGGGGGAGTGGCACGTGCACGGGGGAGTGGCACGTGCACGGGGGAGTGGCATGTGCACGGGGGAGTGGCATGTGCACGGGGGAGTGGCACGCGCACGGGGGAGTGGCACGCGCACGGGGGAGTGGCACGCGCACGGGGGAGTGGCACGCGCACGGGGGAGTGGCACGCGCTCGGGGGAGTGGCACGTGCACGGGGGAGTGGCACGGGGGAGTGGCACGCGCTCGGGGGAGTGGCACGTGCACGGGGGAGTGGCACGTGCACGGGGGAGTGGCACGCGCACGGGGGAGTGGCACGCGCACGGGGGAGTGGCACGCGCACGGGGGAGTGGCACGTGCACGGGGGAGTGGCACGGGGGAGTGCCACGCGCTCGGGGGAGTGGCACGTGCACGGGGGAGTGGCACGCGCTCGGGGGAGTGGCACGTGCACGGGGGAGTGGCACGTGCACGGGGGAGTGGCATGTGCACGGGGGAGTGGCATGTGCACGGGGGAGTGGCACGCGCACGGGGGAGTGGCACGCGCACGGGGGAGTGGCACGCGCACGGGGGAGTGGCACGCGCACGGGGGAGTGGCACGCGCTCGGGGGAGTGGCACGTGCACGGGGGAGTGGCACGGGGGAGTGGCACGCGGGACCGGGACTCGTACGTGGACCGGGACTCGTACGTGGACCGGGACTTGTACGTGGACCGAGACTCGTACGTGGACCGGGACTCGTACGTGGACCGAGACTCGTACGTGGACCGGGACTCGTACGTGGACCGAGACTCGTACGTGGACCGGGACTTGCACGTGGATCGGGACTCGTACGTGGGACTTGTACGTGGACCGGGACTTGTACGTGGACCGAGACTCGTACGTGGACCGAGACTCGTACGTGGACCGGGACTTGTACGTGGACCGAGACTCGTACGTGGACCGGGACTCGTACGTGGACCGGGACTTGTACGTGGACCGAGACTCGTACGTGGACCGGGACTCGTACGTGGACCGGGACTTGTACGTGGACCGAGACTCGTACGTGGACCGGGACTCGTACGTGGACCGAGACTCGTACGTGGACCGGGACTCGTACGTGGACCGAGACTCGTACGTGGACCGGGACTTGCACGTGGATCGGGACTCGTACGTGGGACTTGTACGTGGACCGGGACTTGTACGTGGACCGAGACTCGTACGTGGACCGAGACTCGTACGTGGACCGAGACTCGTACGTGGACCTGGACTCGTACATGGACCGGGACTCGTGCGTGGGACTTGTACGTGGACCGGGACTTGCACGTGGACCGGGACTTGCACGTGGACCGGGACTTGCACATGGACTGGGACTCGTACGTGGGACTTGCACGTGGACTGGGACTTGCACATGGACTGGGACTTGCACGTGGACTGGGACTTGTACGTGGGACTTGTACGTGGACCGGGACTTGTACGTGGACCGGGACTTGTACGTGGACTGGGACTTGTACGTGGACCGAGACTTGTACGTGGACCGGGACTTGTACGTGGACCGGGACTTGTACGTGGACCGGGACTTGTACGTGGACCGGGACTCGTACGTGGACCGAGACTCGTACGTGGACCGAGACTCGTACGTGGACCAGGACTCGTACGTGGACCGGGACTTGTACGTGGGACTTGTACGTGGACCGGGACTCGTACGTGGACCGGGACTCGTACGTGGACCGGGACTCGTACGTGGACCGGGACTTGTACGTGGACCGGGACTCGTACGTGGGACTTGTACGTGGACCGGGACTTGCACGTGGACCGGGACTTGCACGTGGACCGGGACTTGCACGTGGACTGGGACTCGTACGTGGGACTTGCACGTGGACTGGGACTTGCACGTGGACCGGGACTCGTACGTGGACCGAGACTCGTACGTGGACCGGGACTCGTACGTGGACCGAGACTCGTACGTGGACCGGGACTCGTACGTGGACCGGGACTCGTACGTGGACCGAGACTCGTACGTGGACCGGGACTCGTACGTGGACCGAGACTCGTACGTGGACCGGGACTTGCACGTGGATCGGGACTCGTACGTGGGACTTGTACGTGGACTGGGACTTGCACGTGGACCGAGACTCGTACGTGGACCGAGACTCGTACGTGGACCGGGACTTGTACGTGGACCGGGACTCGTACGTGGACCGGGACTTGCACGTGGATCGGGACTCGTACGTGGACCGAGACTCGTACGTGGACCGAGACTCGTACGTGGACCGGGACTTGCACGTGGATCGGGACTTGTACGTGGACCGGGACTTGCACGTGGACCGAGACTCGTACGTGGACCGAGACTCGTACGTGGACCGGGACTCGTACGTGGACCGGGACTTGTACGTGGACCGGGACTTGCACATGGACTGGGACTTGTATGTGGACCGGGACTTGCACGTGGACTGGGACTTGTACGTGGGACTTGTACGTGGACCGGGACTTGTACGTGGACCGGGACTTGTACGTGGACCGGGACTTGTACGTGGACCAGGACTTGTACGTGGACCGGGACTTGTACGTGGACCGGGACTCGTACGTGGACCGAGACTCGTACGTGGACCGAGACTCGTACGTGGACCGGGACTCGTACGTGGACCGGGACTCGTACGTGGACCGGGACTTGTACGTGGGACTTGTACGTGGACCGGGACTTGCACGTGGACCGGGACTTGCACGTGGACTGAGACTTGCACGTGGACCGGGACTCGTACGTGGACCGGGACTCGTACGTGGACCGGGACTTGCACGTGGACCGGGACTTGCACGTGGACTGGGACTCGTACGTGGGACTTCCACGTGGACTGGGACTTGTACGTGGACCGGGACTTGCACGTGGACCGGGACTTGCACGTGGACTGGGACTTGCACGTGGACTGGGACTCGTACGTGGGACTTGCACGTGGACCGGGACTTGCACGTGGACTGGGACTCGTACGTGGGACTTGTACGTGGACCGGGACTTGTATGTGGACTGGGACTTCTGGACGTCTCTCTCCCTTTAGTCATGCACGGTACAGCTCAAGGTCAGATCAGAACAGCTCAAGGTCAGATTAACACAGGTGTTTGAAGTGTCCGAGTCTCATAAAATGTGTGCGATTTGAAAACCTCCGTCCACATTTATTCTCCATGTTTCCTGCTCGAAGCAGCAGTTGGAGCCGTTGCTCTGCGAACGGTGGAAGAGCAAATTACAATTCTACGGCCTCAGACCCAATTTGAAGTTTGAAGGACGTCTGCGCTGTTCAGACGCTGGACTTTCAACTCTAAAACAGCAATTTTACAACGTTAAACACCTCACAGCTCCTCACAAAATGTTCCTGCTCTTCTAAAGTTCAGCCCAGGTATTATTGCTACACTGAATTAAGTGAACATTATTTAAGGTCTAAGGGTCATGGAAACTCACTTTTTGGGCTATTCACAAATTCAACTGCAAAAGTTCTAAAAGTATTTGGCTCGAGCCATTCCATGGAATGGAGTGCGACGAGTCTTTGTTCTCGCCTGGTTTCTTTTTCTTCTTATAGTTATTCATGGTCATTTTACCACAACTCGTGCATTTTTGACCCCCTGAACATTGATGAAAGTCACACATGGGGTCATAGGTCACACATGGGGTCATAGGTCACACATGGGGTCATAGGTCACACATGGGGTCATAGGTCACACATGGGGAAATAGACGCGATCGGCTCGGCCCGAACTCCAATAAAATGGAGGTTGCGAGAACGCCCGTCGCAACAGTGCCGACTAGTTCAAAGAAGAAAAAACTTAAAAGTCTTAATCTTTGGCCTAGGCACATGAAACTTGGGACAGTGATAGAGCTACCTTTGACCTCTGACCTTTGAGGAGTAAAACGCACCTGGCAGCATTGCTCTATGACAGGGGTGGGCAATTATTTTCCTCCGAGGGCCATATTCGAATCCAGGCAAGTAGCGGAGGGCCGGCCCGCCATCATTGGTGTGAAAAAAAAAAAAATCCCAAAAAAGTAATATCAAATAAAATGTCATTTTCTGTCAAATATAGGCTATTGAATCTAGGGAGTGTCTGCAGAGCCGCGGCGTGCGGCCGAAACTGCCATGTTATTTTTGTGCCGCGCCGCGGCTCCTGAAACTGCAACTAGACGTTTCTTCACTGGGGTGGCCCAAGGGTGGCACCTCAGCTTAAAGATGAGAGAATTTAACACTACATTTCATATTTTCAGTAAATAATCATTTTAAAATAATAACAATGTTAAATATTATGTTGAAATACAAACATCGTCCCTCGTCCCCGCGGACATTGCTTAATCTGTTTTTCACTGTCTCCCTCAGAGGCAACTGTTGTGATTTTGGGCTTTACAAAAATGAATTAAAAATATAAAATAAACAGACTAACTTGAACTAGATGTACAGTGGCCTTAGAGCCGACTGACCATCTGACCAGCGTGTGTTCTGACCCTCTCCCCAGGCTCCTGCTCTGAGGCTTGGACACGGCACAATGGGCCATTGTGTCCAGCAGAATCATTTACATTGTAATTGTGTCTAAATAGTTGTTTAATAATTGTAAAGAATTTCTCTAAAGTTATACCTTTTAATTTAAAGAATTTGAACTAAAATCACAAATACGTGACAGGAATCACAAAAGAGTTAAAGACACAAAAGAGAAGAGTGCAAAGTCACATGCACAGTTCCCTCCTCTTTGTGATCTTGGTAATGATCGGTTTAGGTTCTTTTCATCTGTTTCCTGTTTCTGTGGTTCTTGTGTTTATGCTGTTTTTGACCAGAGGCAAACATAGAAGGGAAGATGCAATATTGATTTCAAACTGAACAGTTTTTGAATGTAAAGACAAAGACACAGACATGTGCTGGTTAAGGCAACTATTGACACCCCTTTTTTATGTTTCAAACGATTAAACATTAAACACAAAAACACAACCGGAGAACAAATTATAAATACACATTTAAATTAAAATATAAAAGTGCCTTAATCGGTCCAATTTGTTTATTTACAAATTAAGTTAAGTCATGTTTTCCATTTGTAGGAGTAATGACAGATGCAGAGGAGTTGACCGCTTCCCCCTGACCGGACCAGCTCCATGACCATCAGCTGCATCAGATCAACTATTGCTGCAGGACCAGTGCAGGACCAGTGCAGGACCAGTGCAGGACCAGTACAGGACCAGTGCAGGACCAGTGCAGGACCAGAGCAGGACCAGAGCAGGACCAGTGCAGGACCAATGCAGGACCAGTGCAGGACCAGTACAGGACCAGTGCAGGACCAGTGCAGGACCAATGCAGGACCAGTGCAGGACCAGTACAGGACCAGTGCAGGACCAGTGCAGGACCAATGCAGGACCAGTGCAGGACCAGAGCAGGACCAGAGCAGGACCAGTGCAGGACCAGTACAGGACCAGTGCAGGACCAGTACAGGACCAGTACAGGACCAGTACAGGACCAGTGCCCCTAGCCTCCTCTTCTACCCCCTGTTACATCCCCATCTTTTTCTCTCTACTTCTTCTGTCTTGTTCATTTTATCTGTATATTAATGTGTTCTGTACGTGTTGTCCCCCCCCTGTCTGTAAATACCCCCCCTTTTTTTATTATGTTCAGCGTCTTTGGGTCACTGAAAAGCGCTATATAAATAAAAGTTATTATTATTATTAGTGCAGGACCAGTGCAGGACCAATGCAGGACCAGTGCAGGACCAGTACAGGACCAGTACAGGACCAGTGCAGGACCAGTGCAGGACCAGTGCAGGACCAGTGCAGGACCAGTGCAGGACCAGTGCAGGACCAGAGCAGGACCCGAGCAGGACCAGTGCAGGACCAGAGCAGGACCAGAGCAGGACCAGTGCAGGACCAGTGCAGGACCAATGCAGGACCAGTGCAGGACCAGTACAGGACCAGTGCAGGACCAGAGCAGGACCAGAGCAGGACCAGAGCAGGATGCAGAATCAATAGCTAGAATACTAATCAATCATCAATACTAAAACTGATATCGACACTAGATACTCTTGAACAAATCTGGATCCTCTGCCACCAAGTACTTTTCAGAGATGGTTTGCTCTTTGACACACTCATGGAGCAAAGTGTTCATGTGCTGGGCCCTGAGCATTTCTGAGGAACATGAGATTAAAGTATTTATATTTATTAGGCTAAAGGACACAAAACGTCCAATAACAGCTTTCATGTCTTCTTCCTAGGAATGACCAAAAACTGTACTTAAAGTCAATATCATTTAGTTTCATTGGTCAAAAGTCAGAGGTTTCAGTTGAAACCAGAGGGAACCAGACGAGGCAGATGAAATGATCAAATATGACGGAACCATTATTTGGCCAAAGCTGTACATTTTATCCAAACTTACTCACTCCAAACTAGATTTTTTCTCTAGAAGCTTGAAGGTCTCAGAAAGTGAGAACGCTCTAGATCTACAGCCAGTTCAAGCCCACAAGCTGCATTCAAGATAAAAAAAAGTATTTAATCATTTTGGTATCAAAACTGGTATTGAGTGTCAAAGAGACAATAGTCTGTGACGTCATTATTTAACCTGTATCAAATGAGCCCAGGGTGTGCCCCCCCCAGGGTGTGCCCCCCCCCAGGGTGTGCCCCCCCCAGGGTGTGCCCCCCCAGGGTGTGCCCCCCCCCCCAGGGTGTGCCCCCCCCAGGGTGTGCCCCCTGGAGGTCACAGCATTAGGCTCATGTGCGGGTGGAGGTCACAGCGTTAGGCTCATGTGCGGGTGGAGGTCACAGCGTTAGGCTCATGTGCGGGTGGAGGTCACAGCGTTAGGCTCATGTGCGGGTGGAGGTCACAGCGTTAGGCTCATGTGCGGGTGGAGGTCACAGCGTTAGGCTCATGTGCGGGTGGAGGTCACAGCGTTAGGCTCATGTGCGGGTGGAGGTCACAGCGTTAGGCTCATGTGCGGGTGGAGGTCACAGCGTTAGGCTCATGTGCGGGTGGAGGTCACAGCGTTAGGCTCATGTGCGGGTGGAGGTCACAGCGTTAGGCTCATGTGCGGGTGGAGGTCACAGCGTTAGGCTCATGTGCGGGTGGAGGTCACAGCGTTAGGCTCGTGTGCGGGTGGAGGTCACAGCGTTAGGCTCATGTGCGGGTGGAGGTCACAGCGTTAGGCTCGTGTGCGGGTGGAGGTCACAGCGTTAGGCTCATGTGCGGGTGGAGGTCACAGCGTTAGGCTCGTGTGCGGGTGGAGGTCACAGCGTTAGGCTCATGTGCGGGTGGAGGTCACAGCGTTAGGCTCATGTGCGGGTGGAGGTCACAGCGTTAGGCTCATGTGCGGGTGGAGGTCACAGCGTTAGGCTCATGTGCGGGTGGAGGTCACAGCGTTAGGCTCATGTGCGGGTGGAGGTCACAGCGTTAGGCTCGTGTGCGGGTGGAGGTCACAGCGTTAGGCTCATGTGCGGGTGGAGGTCACAGCGTTAGGCTCGTGTGCGGGTGGAGGTCACAGCGTTAGGCTCATGTGCGGGTGGAGGTCACAGCGTTAGGCTCGTGTGCGGGTGGAGGTCACAGCGTTAGGCTCATGTGCGGGTGGAGGTCACAGCGTTAGGCTCATGTGCGGGTGGAGGTCACAGCGTTAGGCTCATGTGCGGGTGGAGGTCACAGCGTTAGGCTCATGTGCGGGTGGAGGTCACAGCGTTAGGCTCATGTGCGGGTGGAGGTCACAGCGTTAGGCTCATGTGCGGGTGGAGGTCACAGCGTTAGGCTCATGTGCGGGTGGAGGTCACAGCGTTAGGCTCATGTGCGGGTGGAGGTCACAGCGTTAGGCTCATGTGCGGGTGGAGGTCACAGCGTTAGGCTCATGTGCGGGTGGAGGTCACAGCGTTAGGCTCATGTGCGGGTGGAGGTCACAGCGTTAGGCTCATGTGCGGGTGGAGGTCACAGCGTTAGGCTCATGTGCGGGTGGAGGTCACAGCGTTAGGCTCATGTGCGGGTGGAGGTCACAGCGTTAGGCTCATGTGCGGGTGGAGGTCACAGCGTTAGGCTCATGTGCGGGTGGAGGTCACAGCGTTAGGCTCATGTGCGGGTGGAGGTCACAGCGTTAGGCTTGTGTGCGGGTGGAGGTCACAGCGTTAGGCTCATGTGCGGGTGGAGGTCACAGCGTTAGGCTCATGTGCGGGTGGAGGTCACAGCGTTAGGCTCATGTGCGGGTGGAGGTCACAGCGTTAGGCTCATGTGCGGGTGGAGGTCACAGCGTTAGGCTCATGTGCGGGTGGAGGTCACAGCGTTAGGCTCATGTGCGGGTGGAGGTCACAGCGTTAGGCTCATGTGCGGGTGGAGGTCACAGCGTTAGGCTCATGTGCGGGTGGAGGTCACAGCGTTAGGCTTGTGTGCGGGTGGAGGTCACAGCGTTAGGCTCATGTGCGGGTGGAGGTCACAGCGTTAGGCTCATGTGCACGTGGGTCGTTTTGGAGAAAGTTCTGTTGAATGTGATTGTTTCTTTCTCTGCTCCAGTCTTAAGTCTTTAGGTGACATGATTTTAGAGTCAGATGCCCTTCCCCACACACAACACACTCCAATGACTGCAGTGGTTCGGGTCTTGCCCATATAAACAACTAAAGTACGTACCTTGAGCAGGATTTGAACCAGAGACCTTCCAGTTGGATGGTACATGCTTACGAGTCAGTAAGAAGTCGTCATTTTACCAGAGGGTTGCTGGTTTGAATGGGTGTTTTTGATAAATAAATAATCTCTGATTATCACATTAATCAGACAAAGCACGCCATCCGAATCGGGCTAAAACATAACTGTAAATGTTTTCAATGAGGTTCAGGTCCAGGTATTCAAAAGGTGAATTAACAGTAAAATGAAACACTTTTTCTTTTATTTTCAGCTCTTTTTGCAGAAACCTTACTTGATTTTGCATCGCACCAAAGCCTTAAGTTGATTAAATGTGAAGTACTTTTCCATCACTATTTTCTGCCTCTTTAAGATGATTGAAGACGTGTTAGAAAAGGACAAACAGAACACCTCAGTCTGACCCAGAGTATGAGGGACAGTGGTAATGAGGGACAGTGGTCATGAGGGACAGTTCATGAGGGACAGCGGTCATGAGGGACAGTGGTCATGAGGGACAGTGGTCATGAGGGACAGTGGTCATGAGGGACAGTTCATGAGGGACAGCGGTCATGAGGGACAGTGGTCATGAGGGACAGTGGTCATGAGGGACAGTTCATGAGGGACAGTTCATGAGGGACAGTTCATGAGGGACAGTGGTCATGAGGGACAGTGGTCATGAGGGACAGTTCATGAGGGACAGCGGTCATGAGGGACAGTGGTCATGAGGGACAGTGGTCATGAGGGACAGTGGTCATGAGGGACAGTTCATGAGGGACAGCGGTCATGAGGGACAGTGGTCATGAGGGACAGTGGTCATGAGGGACAGTTCATGAGGGACAGTTCATGAGGGACAGTGGTCATGAGGGACAGTGGTCATGAGGGACAGTTCATGAGGGACAGTTCATGAGGGACAGTTCATGAGGGACAGTTCATGAGGGACAGTTCATGAAGGACAGTTCATGAGGGACAGTTCATGAGGGACAGTTCATGAGGGACAGTTCATGAGGGACAGTTCATGAAGGACAGTTCATGAGGGACAGTTCATGAGGGACAGTTCATGAGGGACAGTTCATGAAGGACAGTTCATGAGGGACAGTTCATGAGGGACAGTTCATGAGGGACAGTTCATGAAGGACAGTTCATGAGGGACAGTTCATGAGGGACAGTTCATGAGGGACAGTTCATGAAGGACAGTTCATGAGGGACAGTTCATGAGGGACAGTTCATGAAGGACAGTTCATGAGGGACAGTTCATGAGGGACAGTTCATGAGGGACAGTTCATGAGGGACAGTTCATGAAGGACAGTTCATGAGGGACAGTTCATGAGGGACAGTTCATGAGGGACAGTTCATGAAGGACAGTTCATGAGGGACAGTTCATGAGGGACAGTTCATGAGGGACAGTTCATGAGGGACAGTTCATGAAGGACAGTTCATGAGGGACAGTTCATGAGGGACAGTTCATGAGGGACAGTTCATGAAGGACAGTTCATGAGGGACAGTTCATGAGGGACAGTTCATGAGGGACAGTTCATGAGGGACAGTTCATGAGGGACAGTGGTCATGAGGGACAGTTCATGAGGGACAGTTCATGAGGGACAGTTCATGAAGGACAGTTCATGAGGGACAGTTCATGAGGGACAGTTCATGAGGGACAGTTCATGAAGGACAGTTCATGAGGGACAGTTCATGAGGGACAGTTCATGAGGGACAGTTCATGAAGGACAGTTCATGAGGGACAGTTCATGAGGGACAGTTCATGAGGGACAGTTCATGAAGGACAGTTCATGAGGGACAGTTCATGAGGGACAGTTCATGAGGGACAGTTCATGAGGGACAGTTCATGAAGGACAGTTCATGAGGGACAGTTCATGAGGGACAGTTCATGAGGGACAGTGGTCATGAGGGACAGTGGTCATGAGGGACAGTTCATGAGGGACAGTTCATGAGGGACAGTTCATGAGGGACAGTGGTCATGAGGGACAGTTCATGAGGGACAGTTCATGAGGGACAGTTCATGAGGGACAGTTCATGAGGGACAGTTCATGAAGGACAGTTCATGAGGGACAGTTCATGAGGGACAGTTCATGAGGGACAGTTCATGAAGGACAGTTCATGAGGGACAGTTCATGAGGGACAGTTCATGAGGGACAGTTCATGAAGGACAGTTCATGAGGGACAGTTCATGAGGGACAGTTCATGAGGGACAGTTCATGAGGGACAGTGGTCATGAGGGACAGTTCATGAGGGACAGTTCATGAGGGACAGTTCATGAGGGACAGTTCATGAAGGACAGTTCATGAGGGACAGTTCATGAGGGACAGTTCATGAGGGACAGTTCATGAGGGACAGTGGTCATGAGGGACAGTTCATGAGGGACAGTTCATGAGGGACAGTTCATGAGGGACAGTTCATGAGGGACAGTTCATGAAGGACAGTTCATGAGGGACAGTTCATGAGGGACAGTTCATGAGGGACAGTTCATGAGGGACAGTTCATGAAGGACAGTTCATGAGGGACAGTTCATGAGGGACAGTTCATGAAGGACAGTTCATGAGGGACAGTTCATGAGGGACAGTTCATGAGGGACAGTTCATGAAGGACAGTTCATGAGGGACAGTTCATGAGGGACAGTTCATGAGGGACAGTTCATGAGGGACAGTGGTCATGAGGGACAGTGGTCATGAGGGACAGTTCATGAGGGACAGTTCATGAGGGACAGTGGTCATGAGGGACAGTTCATGAGGGACAGTTCATGAGGGACAGTTCATGAGGGACAGTTCATGAGGGACAGTTCATGAAGGACAGTTCATGAGGGACAGTTCATGAGGGACAGTTCATGAGGGACAGTTCATGAGGGACAGTTCATGAGGGACAGTTCATGAAGGACAGTTCATGAGGGACAGTTCATGAAGGACAGTTCATGAGGGACAGTTCATGAGGGACAGTTCATGAAGGACAGTTCATGAGGGACAGTTCATGAGGGACAGTTCATGAGGGACAGTTCATGAGGGACAGTGGTCATGAAATCAAGTATAAAGCTTTAAAAAGTCACATTATATTGTAACTAAAGAGAGTTTCTGTGGAAATGCTCTGCAGCGCTGCACGTGTCACATGTTACTCGTCTGTGAGCTCCAAACCGTCGTACCGGCCTCGGCCCACGTGGGGCGCTCCACATCCCTCTGATCCTGGTGAGGCAGAGGAAGAGTGGGAGGACATTGGGAGGACGTTGGGAGGACATATCAAATAGTCCTTAGTGGAGCTGATGACTTTGTTCAAATGGATCAGGTGCAGATCCACAGTTTAAAGAGTTTAGCTACATTTTCAGACTGAATTAAAACCATTGTCCAAATTACACTGCATTTCAAAACGTAACTCGTTTAATGGACGTGGGGCGGATCGTGGTGAATCTGAAGTTGATGTCGCGGTGTGGGGCGAGAACGCTGACATCGTGGGACCCGTGGGTTTGAATAAAAGAGCTCTAGCCTCTCCTCGCTTTACTCAGCCTCACAGCTTTTATTTTGCAGTGATAAACAGCTAAAACACACATTTAATCCCGTCTGGTGTTAAAGCAGAGTCTACAGTTCAGCAGCTGGAGCCGCAGCTGGAGCCGCAGCTGGAGCCGCAGCTGGAGCCGCAGCTGGAGCCGCAGCTGGAGCCGCAGCTGGAGCCGCAGCTGGAGCCGCAGCCGCAGCTGGAGCCGCAGCTGGAGCCGCAGCCGCAGCTGGAGCCGCAGCTGGAGCCGCAGCTGGAGCCGCAGCTGGAGCCGCAGCCGCAGCTGGAGCCGCAGCTGGAGCCGCAGCCGCAGCTGGAGCCGCAGCTGGAGCCGCAGCCGCAGCTGGAGCCGCAGCTGGAGCCGCAGCTGGAGCCGCAGCCGCAGCTGGAGCCGCAGCTGGAGCCGCAGCTGGAGCCGCAGCTGGAGCCGCAGCTGGAGCCGCAGCCGCAGCTGGAGCCGCAGCTGGAGCCGCAGCTGGAGCCGCAGCTGGAGCCGCAGCCGCAGCTGGAGCCGCAGCTGGAGCCGCAGCCGCAGCTGGAGCCGCAGCTGGAGCCGCAGCTGGAGCCGCAGCTGGAGCCGCAGCCGCAGCTGGAGCCGCAGCTGGAGCCGCAGCCGCAGCTGGAGCCGCAGCTGGAGCCGCAGCTGGAGCCGCAGCTGGAGCCGCAGCCGCAGCTGGAGCCGCAGCTGGAGCCGCAGCTGG